>NC_133661.1:242796067-243054583 GCF_037893015.1 Macrotis lagotis | reverse complement strand
TGAGCATTAAGTTTTATGATTTCATTCTTTATGTTTATGCATGTTATAAATGTTTTAAGTGAACATAGTTCTGGTGAAAGATGTTGGACTGGCTGTCAAAAACTAAAATCTTATGTTTATTTAGAGCAGAAGCAGTATGAGTTCATTAAATGCTATTTCCAATATGCTAAAACTATTTCCTAAGGATCAAGCTACTCATATAGTTGGTTTATTCATTTGTTCAGGCTTTTAAGTTTTTTTGTGTCAATATTTTTTTTTCTATAGGGCAAACCATTGTAAATAATGGGTTCATCATTCTCATCCTTCCTTACTGAAAATCTAGTTTCACAGAATACTAGTAACAACTAACCTATATGTTATCATGCCATTTTACATATGGAAAACTAAAGCATCAAAGCCATATTATTGACTCATCCACAGTTTCATATCTTAAGTATCAGGGATGAGATTTGAATCCAGACCTTTTGTCTGGACAGTGTTCTTTCCATTATGCCTAATGTATACTCCTAATTAAGCCATTAACTCAATCCTTTGAATTTTTCAATCTGTGGAAGGCAGTCTATAAATTCAGACTACTGTCCCTTTGACACACTCTTGGGATTTCTTCCTCTTACAAACTTCCAGTATATCTACTTCCCCTGTCCTCTCTGGAATTGATATGTTAAATGATCAGACAGGAACATTCTGCTCATCAGACTTCCCATCATATGTCGGGTGACCACAAGTTCCTGCATGTCAAATGGCTGCAAATAGACAAGTTGGAATGATGTTAATTTGAACATCTGGGAAGTCGGTGAGATGGGAAGATTTATTATATAGGTATAATCATTGCTGCAGCAGCAAAGCTTAGTGGTCATTTTCTTTGACCCAAGCTAGGCATATGGTTGAAGGGGTCCTCTCCCAAGCACATTACAGTTTAAACTTTGCCATTAACTATGACTTAAATTCTACTTTTTAGCCTCAATTGGCATTACATGAAAGAAACTCAAGACAGTTTTACCTACTCTTAAAAAGGAGACACTTTGACACTTATTCCTTAACATGGAATTATTCATTGATTAGCCTTCTATGAACATAATACTGTGACAGGTCCCCTGGGTTGATATTTTCCTTTAAGGAGTTTACAATATATTGGGGAAGTTATAACAAATACTGTTGAAAAGTTGAATAAAATATAGGGTTTAAGTAGCAGTTTGATATAATGTTGTTTTTTTAGTCATTTTTCAGTCATTTTTGATCTTTCAAATTCCAACTTTAAAAGATTTGTTAAGAGTTCATTTCTAATTATTTTACTCTGTTTTATACTGAAACCAGAAATAATAACTAATATTTTATAAAAGTATACTTGGGAAGAATTTTAATTAAAGTTGTCAGTACCTATGATTGGACATAAGAAAAAAAAAGATTATTTGGGTTTTGAGCCTTTAAATACTTAAACATTTACATTTTTATTACACCTATACATTACTTACCCACTTAAGCTTCAGAGACAATGAAACTGAAGGGGAGGGAGGTAACAGTCAAATTTGAAAATTAAAATTTAAAATGATACTTAAATAAAATTGTCTCAGATTAAGGGCAGATGATGTAAGAGGTAGAGGACTCTATGCTCAACAAAAAAAGAAAGGCAATCTGGTGTCATGGATAGAAAACAGGCCTTGGAGTCAGGAATTGAATTCCTATTCTGACAAAAACTAGTTGTGTAAGTTATCAGAGAAGAACTTCTCCTCTCAGTACCTAAGGCAGCTCTCTAAAATTATAAATTACAGGTGATGGAGGAAGGGAGAGAGTTTATACACAGACTTCTTTATTCAGTGAAATCATAGGTTTTTATGAAATCAACTGTCCCTTTCCCACAAGAAATTTCATTTATTTACATTTTTCCCATGGTAGTATTTGTTGTAATATTAGGTTTTTGAGTTTTCAGTTTGTTTGTTTTGGTGGACCTATGTGCATGCACACATGTGTGGTGCCTATATAATTTTCTTTATATTGTTCTTGGGCACTAGTGTGGGAAACAAATATTTTGAGCTATATCTTTTCAGCATAGGCAATGAAACATTCACTCCCTCTTACTTAATTTCTCTGATTTTGGTTACCTGGGTCTGAGAAAGTCAGGCTGGGGAGAGGGAGGGTCTTTGCTTGAGAAATAGGCTGTCAAAATTTCATTATGGCTGCAATTGAAAGAAATAAATAAAGCTAGGAGAAATGATATGAAAGCAAAAAAAGGAAGATTGTTATTAATTCTTGTCCAAAGTCAGCAGTTTCTCACCCTGTGAACAAAATAATTAAATCTGTATTAGTGCCCCTTTTTTAATTTGGGGGAGGGTTATAAAGAGACATAATGGATTGTATTATTAAAGGGACTGTACTATTGACTGCATGATCCCTGATTGAGATCATAGATAGAGAGCTGCAAGAAAATTTAGCAATATCTCAATAAAGTTCCTCATTTTAAAGATTAGGAAACTGAGGCCTGATATACAGGTAATTAAGTGCTAAATTTAGAGTCAGGAAAACTGATATCGAAACTTGCTTCAGATAACTTTACTAGATGCTTGAACCTGGCCAAGTCACTCACTAGTCTTAAACTTCATCATTGGTAAAATGAGGGAGTTGGGCTTAGTGGGTTCCAAGTTCCTTCAGTACCTTCTGGGTCTAAATTTCCAATTATGACTCCAAACTTTCGGCTTTTTCATTACCCCATCTTGCCTCTGCCAACCACCTAATTCCATGATATTGTTTCAGAAATACATTACTGATATATATATATATATATATATATATATATATATATATATATATAATATGTTATAAACCATAAAGTGCTCTATAAATATGAGTTGTTGTCATTGCTATCATTATTATTATGGAACTCCACTATAATATCATAAAAACTACTTTATTTTTATTCAGCTATTAGCCATACTTAATATAACCTGCTTCAAATGAAACTAACAGTCTCCTCAATATCATGTTGCTTAATTTCATGTTTCTCCAAACCAAAGAGAATGCTTAGGGTAAAATATGCTTGCATTAGATTAACCCTCCAAAACTTATTGTTTCTTAAAAAGCTATTTCAAAATATTTTAATTAATATATGTTACATTTCTGTATAATTTTTTTTATCAATCTTATTTTGAAAACATTCTCTTGTCCTAAAATTTCACTGGAAATAGGGACAACTAAGAGTCTAGCCTTCTGATTCTGATTGGAATGATATTTAAACAATTAAATAGTGATAGTTTTCCTCTGATGGAATAAAGTCCCATTTCTCTGATTTAGTTAAATTTTAATTTCTTCACCTTTTTTTTAGCTTGGCAAGGAAGAAACCAGGAAATGACAACCCAAAATGATTTTCAGAAGTTCTAACAGAACCATAACTAGAAGAGTCAAAATGGGTTTTGCTGCAAGATGTCAACAAGCAGGAAGATAACATGGCAAATAATCTCCTTATACTTCCCCTCCAGGTCCTCAAGCAGCATGACTTGCAACCACCAGGTCTTGTCACTATGACTATGTCACTATGTCACTTCTGGACATAATGTTCCTTCTAGTGTGACTATACTTCAGGAACAATTATAGCTGGTTATAGCTTGGGCTTTTAAGAAGCATTTTGCGTAGTAGAAGTGCAAAGTGAATGGATATGAGACTAGGAAATACCTTAGACTTGAGCTCCAATAAAGAATTTGGTCATGTCTCACAAAATTTTACTTCTGACATTAATTTAAATTGGTTGGAATAAAGAAGGGCATAGCCATATGGATTGGAAAGCGAATGAAACCATTAATCAAAGAACCCTATTAAATGCCACACATTCTATTAGGGGAGGTGTGCATCAGGGTGCTTCGGAGGTCATTCTGAGAATTGGTCTTATAGTGCTTGTGGAAAAAAAAGTCTATTGAACATAAATAACTTTTTGCAGATCATAATAAATTGAGAAGTTTGGTAAACACAACTAAGGTGAGTGAGATGGTCATATGAATGCACCATTAAAAAAAGATAGGTACCCATCTGTTCAGAATTATAATTTTTAGTATGATCAAACATCTCAAACAAATATGGTTCATTGTTGCTATGAAATGAATCCAGACTGTATTATCCAGTTTGAGACCTCACTGGACCATTAATAATTAAATGAAACCAAAAGGAACAGAAAAAAGTAACCAAAGTCATGAGGGAAAGAGACCAGGTATATTATGAACTAAAAATGTTAGAATGGTCTGCCAAAAATAGATGAGTTTTTCAATTTTTAAAGTAAAAATGTATGGAGGTACAGTGCTCAGAAATTATGACAAGTAGATCAAAGTATTCTTACAATGGGAATCCCAACCATCATCCCATTCAGATAAGTGCTGTACCTTCATGGTAGTTAGAAGTTCCCACTGTGTTTCCTTAGCCTATTTCTCTTTCTTCCTCTCCCATTTCCCCCTTGGATCTTAGACACTATTATGAGCTGTTCAGATCTGATAGACTAAAAAGGGGTATAACAAACACATCCAGAATCAAACTTTAATAAATTAAGTTTTGTACAAAATACTGTGATAAATCTTAGAAATACAAAGGGAAAGATAAAATAAAATAGTCTCTGCTCTCAAGAATCTCACATTTTAATGAGGAAAACAAGACATGTGGAAGGTTTTATCTGACAGAAGGAAAAGTCCTCTGGCCCTTAGGGAGCAGGGGCCGAGTAGATCAGAATTGTTTATCATTTTAACTTCCAACATTGAACCATTGGACAGTGCCCAGGACTTTGGTGATAAGAACATTGTTTTTTAAGTATTCCAAAGATATGATTGCAGTGATGGTTGCCAGGTTGCATCTCTACATTGGGCCATAATCATTGCTCTTCTCAAGGCCCTTGGCCCTTGCTGATGTTCTAAGAATCTGAAGTTTGATACATACTGGTTTCTGCCTCCTGCCTCTCCCTCTTGGTCCCTTGTTTGCTTCAGCTAGGATGCTGTGACATCTTCTCCTTAGAATCTCCCTTCCTGTCTGATGACTGAAAGATGGGCTAAAAACAGGACAAATGTATTTCCTACCTTTCGTAGATCTCCTGAGTAAGGTAGCAGGGTGTCAGCAATAGTTGTTGGTGGTGATGGAGAAGTTGGATCTCTTCTCCACAATGATTTCTCCCAGTGATAGGGGATGGGCTGAAAGGCAAAACAGGAGGTCTATCATTTTAATTATAGGTAGGTCAAATCTTTAAGTTGCAGGGCAGGTACCAGTCTATCCTGATGGAGGGAGTTTCTTCAAACAGTAAAATCATAAGTCTACCAAAAAAATAAAAACAAAACAAAATAAAAACCTATTGTTACTCTTAAAGTATTACTTTTAGTTTATTTCTCTAATTCTAGCTTAAGAGAAGTCTCTTACTATATTGAAATTTTTTAAAAAATCACCTAAAGAACTTGGTTTTAGTCCTATTTCAATTACTTACTAGCTATATGACTTTGACCAAGAAAGACCATGAAGAGTTGTAGGAGTGAATTCCTAAGTTTAACATTTCCAAGTGGATTGAGATGTTTTTCCTTCCAAATTAAAGCACATTCATAAAATATCAAATTTATTTATTCAATTCTTATGTGATAGGATTCCTCTAAAGCAACAGCAGTCCGTTTAAGTTCAAAATTATTTAGTTTGGCATTGCTGTGGCAACTCAGGGAGCTTTTTAGGGCTGAATAAATTAAATTTTGACCAAATAAAGCAGGCTATTTTAAATTGATGGTTTTGTACGGCCCACAAATGATGTTATAAATATCCAAAAGGCCCTTAGCAGAAAAAAAGGTTCCCCATTCCTGCTCTAAAGCAAAGTTTCTTTGTCTTTTTTTTTTTTTTTTTTTTGTATCTTTTGCACCTCTTACATGGTCTGGTGAAACCTATGGACTCTTTCTAAGAAGGAGGCTTTAAAATGCATGATATTACATTGGAAACCAATTATATCGAAATACAATTATCAAAACTTTTTTTAAAGTTCCCTGGGTTACAGAACCAGATCTCTAGTTCTAAAGTGAAAAGTCCTACTGCACATGAAAAGAGATCGTGATGGAATGGAAAGTAGCAAGATAAAGGTATAAATCATGGCCTATTTAGCCTCTGAAATTAGATAGTATCACAAGGGTTCAGATCACAGTGAGGTTCTTGTTCATAATGTTTTAAAGACACTTCAGGAAGCACATTCCATTCAGAAAACAATCTTTTATATTGAAAGAAAAGCTTCATCCCTTTTCCAGTGCTAGTTTTTGTGACCATATAGCATCTAGAACTGAAAGGAACTTCAGAGATCATTTGTTTCAACCCCCCTCATTTAGTGGATGAAGAAATAGAGACCCATAGTGGTTAGATTATTACTCAAGGTCATAAAACTAGAATTAGGGTTCCTTACATATAGAAAATTATTTGAATAAATGAATAAATAAATAAAAGGTATCCTGACTGTTATCCATGGAAGATTACCTTAGAGGGTTTCACTTTGATAATGTCACTATAATGCTCCTGTATTTCTCAGCATTGAGAATCAAAGAGAGCTGCTTTATATTCCTTCTTCAATATTAATGTTCTGTCTTTGATAAGGTCCGCTGGGATTCAAAGATTATGCCTTTGAACCCAAATCACTCTCTTGCTCAGTGTTTGGATTTTGATGCTCAGAGTAGGAGTAAATAACAATTATTTCTGTTCTGACCAGAAACTCTGTGGGATTTCCTTCCTAAATTGATTCATTGGTAAGTCCAACTAGACCTTCTTTTGCGTAATTCTTACCTAGCCTTTAATTTCTGAATGGGTGCAAACTGAGACCTCAGAAAGACCTCAGCTTAAAAAGTCCAGCTTCTTCCATTGCATTGGGGTTCTCTCCAGCCAACATGAACAATGTCTTGTTATTTGACTTTGATAACTTTGGAGAAGTGAGGCTGATGATTTTGCATAACCCTGCCTCACTTAAATCCAATTCATTTTCAAGTCAAATCACCGCCATCCTGATATTATTAATCCTTTTTGAGAAGGGGCAAACAATGTAGTTATATTTTTAAAGATCCTATTGAAAACCCAAATTATAAACATTTTATTTCACCTCAACTCAATTTGATTTAATTTTAGAAGAATGCATTAACTCTGGATGTGTCTGAACATGAAAGTAAACTAAGTCTTTACTTAATAAAGCACTCTGCTAATCAAAAGAAATAAAAAGAATGAGTGGTACAATAGCTAAAGTGTGACCTCAAACACTTACTAGTTTTGTGACCCTGGGCAAGTCACTTAACTATTTGTCTCAGTTTCTTCTTCTGGGAAATGACTTGGCAAATAAAAAAGGAAAACCACACATTATCTTTGCCAAGAAACACCAAATGGGGTTACAAAGAGTTGGACAACTTAAACAACGACAAAAAGCACCTGCCCTCAAGGTTCTCACTGGAGTCTAATGTCAAAATTCAAACAAAAAGGATTACTAAAAGATACATAGAAAATAGAAAGAAGGTAACTTCAGTGATGAAAATAAGTGACTGAGAGGGCCAGGATAATGTCCTATAGAAAAAAATGAAAATAGCTCTTGCCTCCAAGGAACTTACTTTCAACCAGGTGAATAAAACTTAAAGATAAATAAATACAAGATATTTAAAGGGAGAAAGAACATTAACAATGGAGGTCCAGAGGTAGGAAGCTCACAGAACTTAACCTTGAAGGAAGGTAAGGATTCTTAAGAGGAAGAGGTGAAGAAGGAGTACATTGTATGTATGGGGGATAACATGAAAGTGGGAAATAAAATATGAACTTTGGAAATAGATAGCAGATTAATTTGAGTGGAACACAAGGTGAATGAAATGAATAAATGTATGAAATAAATCTGGAAAAGTGGGATGGAGCCAGATTATGTAGAATTTTAAATGCCAGTCCAAAGCAATAGAGTATCCATAGCCATCTTTGAGCAAAAAAGACTGAAAGGGCCAGACCTGTGCTCTAGGAAAAGCAACTGGGAATCTATCTGATAGATCATAGATTTAGAGCTGGAAGGTATTTCAGATTTTATCAAGTAAAATCTCATTTTACAGATAAAATCACAAAGGTCAAGTTAAATTCCTGTAAGAGTCAGAGAGGGGATTTAAACCCAAGTTTTCACACTCAAGTGTTCTTTTCTCTGAACCACACTGTGTCTCTAACCAAGAGCAGAGAATTAGAGAAAAAGTGTAGGAATCAGAGAGACCAGTTAAGAAACTATTGTAGTAGTGGAAGTGAGAGGTGATAAAGGACAGATATGAGAGAGATGCTATGTTAAGATTGTTGAGATTTGGCAACAAAATGAATAGGGGAATTTAAGAGTAGGGAAGATTTAAGAATAATATGGAGGTTCAGAACCTTTACCCTGGGTGAATGGAAGGTTAGTGATACCCTTAATAAAAATAATAAGTGCTCAGAGAAGTTCAGCAGAGGGATTTAATGGGAAAGCTAAGGAGATCACCTTCCAACATAATGAATTTAAAATTGGGGGTTGAACTAGGTAACTTCTCTAGTATCTTCCAATTCTAGATCAATAATCCTATGATTCTATAGAGGATCACTCACTTGCCCATAAGCTAATACTACCCTCCCCCCCAAAAACCCAAAGGTAAAAGGGAATCACTTAGTTACATGCAGTTATCTATTTACATTTTTCATAGTAGTAAGATAGTGAGTCCATCTACCAATAATTTGTAGTAATGATAGATAGAAGAGCTAGGCAAATAGCTTTATGATCACAGAAACCATTCTTCCTGGCCAGTGCAGGAAATCCAACAGAATCAACCATCTCAGTTCAGTTCCCTTAATGTTTTATAGTAATTAATAGCAATTGATGCAATTTGCAGCAATTAAATCCTAATGCATTTATTTTATTTAGGAACTTGCTCTTTAGTTAAAAGATGTATTCCCTAGCCCTTAAGGGAATGGACAACTACTTGAAATGCCTGGTGTTGTGTCCTCCCCTCCCCCATTCTCATCCCCTCTTCAGCTGATTTGTTGCCTATCACTGCTTTAAAGATTTTATTCCCCACCCACCCACCCAATATCTGAGTTTTCCCCAGTAACAAAATAGCCAAGATACTTTAATGGTCTCTGAGATAGGAAAGACTTAATTATTTGCATTAATATAGTTATATGCTATGAGCCAGTAGTACATGCCTTGCTTGTTTCAGCTGTTAATAAAAACATAGTGAATTTTGTTTTTGCCAATAAACCCTTTAAAAGAAATGAGAATCCTATCTCTTCTAAAGAGTTAAGATTAAAATGTGCGTTGCTTTACTCTTCCTCTCTTTTAGCCTCTAGCCTGCCTGCTGCAGATACATAAATGATTGAATTAGAATAAAAGGTATTTGGGTTTCTTCTTTGCACGTGTTCGTTAATAAAGGCTGGCTTTGATAACTTTCAATTTGGGATTAAGGTAACTTTTTGAAAGAGATGAAGGACAAAACTGATACATAAGGTTTCTACCTATACTGAATACCAGATAGATAGTGTTTTAGTGGTTAGAGTGCTGAAACTGGAGGTAGAAACATCTGAGTTAAGAACTGACCTTAGATCTTTAATAGTTGTGTAACTATAATAATAGTTCAGTTCTATCTGCCTCAATTTTCTTGTCTTTAAAATGTCATCCACTTCCCAAGATTATTGTGAAGATTGAATGAGATAATATTTGTAAAACACTTTGAAAACCTCAAGGTGTTGATTAAATGGTGGTTATAATTATAATTATTATGATTATTGCTATCCTAATTTTCATTAGCAGACAAAAATAATTTTCAGAAAATGATTCCTATTGGAATGATATTTCATTCTTAGTTTTAATGCTAATTCCACTGAAAATGTCCACAGAATGAAGCTGCCAGGCAGCTATTATTGATGTTTTAAAAATGGGTCTATTAAGACTTACAAGATGATCTTCTCTAATGTTGCATAGTATCAGAAAAACAAAAAATAATGCACAAGCCTGTTTGCATTTTCCTATTCCTGCATCATGGAGACCTTGTAAAGTTGGAGAAAACCTTAGAAATTCTGATCTAATAGTTCATCCAAAACCAGTATCATCTTTCCAATATCTAGTATTTACCCAAACACCTGAAAACTTCTAATGATAGGAAATTTGTCCCTTTGCAGAACGTGTGCCTTTGTGTGTATGTATATATGTGTGAATGTATACATATCTCCATATAAGATAATAGCAACAACAAAAATGAAACATCTTAAGTTCAAAGACAAAAGGGGGGAGGGGAAGCTACTATTTTAAGCATTAAAAAAATCCCTAGATACCTACTTGTGAAGAAACAGAAATCTGACAACATATTTGGCAACCTTAAATATAAAAATAAAGCCTACAACAGAACCTGCCTGCCAAGACTGCCTTGTTAGCAGTTGAACACCCCAAGATATGAGTGCATAATAGAAATGCTGTAATAATCATTTGGACAAGGACACAATTTGCATGAGAATGAATCGGGAACTGTCCTGGAACACCAAGAAAGATGAATATTAAAGATTCTTTTGAACATGATTAGCATGTTGATGCTAGACCAAACCCCAGGCCTTCCTTGTCTTTAGAGACCATGAGGGGAAAGGTATTGAACTTTATACACCCATCCCCAATAATGATGGTCAGTAGCAAGTAATCTAATATTTAAAAGGCTAGTGTAGACCTTGTGAAAATTTACTGGTCTAAAGCCCAGGGCTATTTTTCAATCTTATTTTCTCCCTCCTTTTTCCCCCCCATCAGATTTTTTTCTAAAATCTGAGGATGCCCCTTAAATTAAACTCAGCTGTGCCTTGGAGAAATATTGAAGAAGGAAATAGAAAGTGCTCATGTACCATTGAGATATTGAAATTATGCAAGATGAGAGGTGGAAAAATTATAAAAATGAAACAAAGCAAAGAAATCATGTAAACAAATTAATTAATTGTCTGGAAGTGAAGTGTATGTTTGTAGTTTTGCCCTCATGGAAAGGAAATTGGAGTTCATTATGCTTGCTGACTGATTTAAAAGCTTTTTCTTGCACAGTATCACCTAGAGAGGAGAGGGAGTGGAAAACAGGGAGTGAAAGGAGGGAGAGAGAGGAAAAGAGAATAAAGGGAGATGCAAAGAAAGGGGAAGGATAAGGAGCAAAAGAAAGAGAAAGAAATGCATATCAGTTGTAGCTTTAATAAAAAAGAAATTCATTACTTTGACTCTCCAGAGAGATAGTTCTTATTTTACTCTGAATCTAAAGATATTGAGGCAGTAACCTCCCCTCTTACTTTTGTTTAATTTTTTGAATTCATTTCTTTTTCTTTATCTCCGTTGCTCTGTCTTCATCATACTCCTCCGGTGGTTTAGAAGGAAATATAAATGTCTTTAGATCTGTCTTTTCAAGGTTAGTCTCCTGGTGGACAGAATCAAGAACAAGTACATCCAATAGAATGTAAGCTCCTTGAAGACATTACTTTTTTTTCTTTTGCCTAAATGAATAAATGAATGAATGAATGAATGAATTAATGAAGAGCTGTGTTAATGTAATTCGGTTTGGTTTTGTAAATTTAATTAAATGTGCAAATACTTTGAAATTACTTTAGGCTATGCATGGGATATTCTGTTTCTGTTTCTCTCTCTCCTCTCTACCTTTCTCTCATTGTCTCTGTATCTTTATCTTTGTTTTTCTCTCTATCTCTCCCCTTCTCCCTCTCTCTCTCTTCTCTCTCATTCTCTATTTCTCACCTTGTCTCTTGCTCTGTCTCTTCGGTTAAGTTATCCATTATATAATCTTCCTCAAACAACCTAAAGTTCAAAATATTGTCAATTTTGTGTGTGTGTGTGTGTGTGTGTGTGTGTGTGTGTGTGTGTGTATCTATCTGCCTATCTATCTATCTATATTTATATATCTACAGATTTATCTATATCTCTCTCAGACTGGGGCTGGGTTTGGGGAGTAGGAGCATTTCTTTAAGTCAAGATAAAATGGAAAGGTGGCATCTGATAGTAAAGTTCCCAACAACTGGCATATGTTTTATACTTCACAAATTCTCTCTTGCTAATCTATTTCCTCATTGTAGCATAGGGATGATCCTAGTTTCTCTAAAGTTATTCCTGTAAAACTCTGGACAGTGGTGTCAAACTCAGATAGAAATGGGACCTTTAAACTGTACCTGAAAATTTCTATGGGTCACATGTTGACTTAGTTTTAAAATGTAAGGTTATCCCTGTTTTATTTCATTTTAATTTATTTTGTTACATTTTAATGTGATTCCATTCATTTGACACTTCTGCTCTAGAGGTTCTTAAACAACTGGAAAGACTTCAAGTATAAGCCTAGCAACAGACTTGTCTGGAGTTAAGTTTATACATAAATACACACACACACACACACACACACAAACACATATACATACATACATATATAATTTCACTGAACTTGCTCATGAAATCAATTGACCAAGAGTTCTTAACTTTGGATATAGGAACTGAAAAAATTTTTGATAACTTTTTTCAGCATAATAGATTTTTTTAAAAAATTTTATATACCTTATTTTGTGTATTTAAGGATATAATTCAGAAAAGGGATTCATAGGCACCATCAGAATGTGAGGGGTCCTTGATTTGCACAGTTTTAAGAAATTCCTTTCCTATGACCTGAAAAATTTGTGGTTTGCTTCAAGAAGACAGTATGCAAACAAAATGAAAGTATTAATTCTTTTGTGTTTCTGCTTTTATTTATACCATAAAAATGCAGCATTTATATTAAAGCTAAGAATAAGAAATGTGTGGAAAAACTCCGAAGAACATGTGATTGCTATCCATAACAATGAAGACAAGGTTACTGTGTTTAGACAGTGACCCCATCATGAAATACACATTAAAATCAAGTTGGGAAGTTGGTAAGCAAAGACCTTCATCCCATGCCATGCCTTTTCCCTTTAATTTGTCAATATTTTAATATCACATATATATTTTAATTTTTAAGAGAAAGAAATATTTAAATATCTATAAAACTTTTTTTTCTTTTTCTTCCCAATTCAATTAGATCAATTTATTTATAGATAAAAATATTTTAACATCCTATCCTCTGGCAAATCTTTCATCCTGGAAGATCCTATAGGTGTCAAATGATATATGAACACAAATGCTTTCTTGTTTTCTACATGAACCTGTTTGAATGCCACTTAATGTTGTATCTAGGTTCTTAAATATTGTTGAGTCCTACAAAGCTGTATTCATACTAGGCTTCAGGGATGATTCTAGTGATGGAGTTTATCTTTCTGTAGTCTAACAGCAAGGATAAGTTATTCAAAGATCATCAAAGATAAAAATATCACCAGGATAGCCATAAGGCAGTGGAGTTTTCGACTATGTCGGCCCTAGAAGAGAATGTACCAAGTTATGAAGGGATTATTATCTTCATTAATGGAGGTGGCACTCACATTGAAAAAAATCACAGATCCTTGAAGTTTTGAGAACATCCAGTGTTCTTATCAGTGCTATAGTGAGTCTTCAAAGACTTCTTTTTTCTTCATTTTTAATGCCTATCTTTACTTTTATATTTGGTATAATTTTTTTGGCATTATATATTACCTTTGGTAATTCCTGACTCATTTTCCTTGACTAAGGTTTATCATAGATGCATTATTTTCTTCCTACTTAGTAGGATCTGCAACCATCCATGTCTACTTCCCTCATGGGTACCAGAGCTGAAAGGACCAAGATGGATACAAACTGTAATATAGCATGTTTGTTTTGAAGAATGGCAGTAAATCATGAAGTTTTCTTAACATAATTTGCCAATTTTGATTTTTGTTGGCCCCTTTATGGGCAATAACTAAAGAACATATTCAAGTCTGAAAAATCTCCTTTGCACTACAATATACCAAGTAAATGCATCTATTTTATAATTTTTTTAGTCCCTGTTGCACCTCCAACAATTGTGTTAAAGATTCCTCCCCAGGGATCTAACTTAACATTGCTTCCTATAGTATAACTCAGTAGATATACACTCTGCAGGACCCTCTTCATGATCTCTCCCTTCATTTCTCTTGAGCTTCCCCTTCTGCTTAATTTCTAGAATTCATGAAACAAAGCAAGTATGGATCCTTCAAAGAGAGGGGTGAAGAAAAAAGGAAAATCTCCTGGCAAATATAGCTTTAGTCTTTGAGTTACCAGAGTTTTATCTTTTTTTTTTTTAAGATGGCAAAAAATAGAAAAAAATCCACAGAAAGGCAGAGGAAATGAATTACAGATAAAGGAGCAAAGAATAAAGGGAAGGGTTATTTAGTTTGTCAAAAAAAGAGCAAAAGACAGTTTGCTATATATCATAAGCACCAGGAATAATAAATGGCAAAATAGAAGGCTATCTTCTCCGTACTCTCTAAGTGGTAAGGGATTCTCTTAAATTAAAAGGCGGTATAGTCAGAACAGTTAAAAAATGTATTATTGTTTTTTTCCTCTTTTGGCTTAGTATTACACTGGCACTGGATAGTTCATTTTGTCCCAAAGGCAAATAGTTAGTGCTTCATTTTACAGATATCATTCATGTGAGTGAATAGGAAGAATTTTTATATGAACATTCATAATACTACAATTGTTCATTAATGTTCATTTTTGATTTATTAAATTTAGGATAATTTGTGGGCTAAATTTGTAAAAAGGACTCTCTTCTGATATGATTTTAATCATTTACAGCATGGTGAATTGGCAATATTGTCTCATTATGCAACCTGTTGTTAGATTTCTAAAAAGTCTTATTTCATATGGTAGGAAAATAACAATTCACTTTTAGACTGATTCTCCATTGGGAGAGCTGAACTTTCTTCAAGTCCTTTATCAACTTGTCTTATACTTTAAGTTACTTGAGACAGATGGACAGATGTGTTAATATGCCAAGGACCTTAGGGAAATGGCTTTAATGGAAATACTATTGGGCCATGTATGCTTCTTAAATAGCAGAGGTGAATGGACTTTTGATGGTTATGAGTGAGAAGATGAAGGCGAGGCTATGGCATATTTGTCATGAGACTACAAACAGAAACAAAATTGTTTTCAGATCAGTCTGAAATTTGGCAAGCTTGGATCAAACTATTTTTAAAATTTTTGTTTTTAATTATTTGGATTTCACACACACACACACACACACACACACACACACACACACACACACAAACTTTCCCACCCAAAGAGAAAAAGTTCAATGTATATGAAAATGGTGATTTCTACCATATACTTCTTGTTTTTAAAGGATATAACAAATTTAACATGTTAGTTCCAACATTGCCCCACTTATCTATATTCCCTTCTGACAATCCTTCTGCTTTCTTCTGTATACTCTTTTTTTTTAGTTTTTTTTGCAAGGCAATGGGGTTAAATGCCTTGCCCAAGACCACACAGCTAGGTAATTATTAAGTGTCTGAGGTCGAATTTGAACTCAAGTACTCCTGACTCCAGGGCCAGTGCTCTATCCACTGCACCACCTAGCCTCCCCTTCTGTATACTCTTAAAATGATACATTGACCATTTTTCTTTTAGTTTCTTTTTTTGTAATAACTCTATTACTATCGATACTGTCAATCTTCCTCATACCTTCCTCATCTTCAACAGGAAGAGGCCTCGTATCAAATAACTATAGTTACACACAGAAAATTCTCACATTGGTCATGTCCAAAAATGTATGTTTCTTTCTGCATCTTTAAGTCTATCACTTCTCTAACAACAGGTGAAAATCATAATTCATAATTCTTGTTCTAAAGCCATCATTATTCATTACATTGACCATAATTCTTACCTCTTACATAGTTATTTTCCTTTAAAATACTGTAGTCATTATGCAAATGGTTCTCCTGATTCTTCTTACTTTACTCAATCATTTCATGCAAGTGTTCTCAGGTTTCTCTAAAGTTATTTATTTCAAAATTTTTTATAATGCAGTAATATTTCATCACATTTGCATACCATAATTTCTTCATTTATTACCAATTGATTCCTATATGTTTTGTTTTCAGTTCCTTAATGCAATTAAAAAGCACTGCTATAAAGATTTTTTTGACTGCTGTGGCAAATCTGAGAACTTTCTCTCTTTGGTCTCTTTTGGAGTTTTCTGAGTTAAAATGTATGTACAGTCTAATGATATTTTTTTGGGGGGGTTGTATAGTTCTAAATTGCTTTCCAGTATAGTTAGATTAATTCAATGCTCTGTCAACAGTATAATCATTTCCCATTTTTGGTCATTTTTGTCAATTTGCTGGATATAAGCTAGAACCTCAGATTTGTTTCCCTGATTATTCATGATTTGGTGTGTTTTCCATAGGGTAGTTGAGAGTTTGCTATTCTTCTTTTAAAGTTTCCCATTCATAGGCTTTGAAGAATTGAGGAGTCAGGTTAAAATTTAATAGAAAAATCTAAGTACTTTTATACACTGCCACCCATCATAAAACAATTCTAGTTAATTATTTTATAGGAAGTGTCAAAACAGATTCTACAGTATAGATCTAATAAAATAGAGATCAGCGTGAAAACAAAAAGGGGGCATCTTAAATGGCTTTACCTAACTGGGATTTCCCAAAAGCTCCTACTTCATAGTACATTCATTCATAAAGGCACTTTGTATATAGCAGTGACTAGGATAGGGTTCTTATCCTGAGCTAAGAGTTCCATTTAATCTATGACCTTGAATGAGAAAATAAATTATATCTGTATTTCTTTTCTTCTTCTCAAGGAAATTAGGATTTCCTTTGATTATGAATTTAGGCAACAGATTGTCTTGATAAATGTAGAATAACCTTCCCCAAATTGCCGAAAGGGTCCAGTTCTACTCTTTTTCAAACAAACAAATAAATAAACTAAAAAAAAGGTTAGCAACTCCCAGACTAAAAGGAAGAGACTAATGAAGTCAGGAAATGAACATCTTTTCTAAAATTAGAAGTATTAAGAGATGTCACACCCAAGTGATTTGATTCATTCTCTCAGAAAAGTGTTAGCTATCCATTATGCCTCAAGGTGGATACACAAAGAAGAATTAAGACATGGTCCCCTACCTTTAAAACAGCTCATAGATTAAGTAGTAAATCAACAGTTTGAGGAAACTGCTAGAAAATTTTTAACAATATCATTTTGTGATCATAGGTGAGACACTTTACCTCAGAGGAGAGAAAGCACATTTTATAAGAAATGATCTCCCAGTATCCTCCTTTAAAGGCATTTCTCTTGGACTCTGATCGTGTCAAAGAAAGGATAAAAGCTATGGGACATATTCTGTTTGTTATGTGATGAAGTCTCCTAGACCAAGGCAAAATCTAATAGGAATTGTTTGTCCAAGACACTAGAGATGCTGAATGTCTTTGTTTCTTAGATCAGCAGCCCTCTATGAACAAAGCATTCTATTGACAATGTGAAGAAATATGTGGTTAAGAATCTATTCCCTGCAAACATAACATCTAACAAATTCAAAGATACAAACAAGAGAGGGAGCCCAAAAAGAAGACATCCTATTTTTGACCTTCTCAATACCCACCATAGTCTCTTTTGAAACAGACAATTAAATTTAGAAAGGGAATTATGAAGTTTTCCTATAGTTCCAAAGCAGGGTTTTTGTCTGTGTGTGTGTGTGTGTGTGTGTGTGTGTGTGTTTAAGTGCTATAGGAGCAACAGGTTGGTCTGGGAATACTGGGCCTGAAATCAAGAATACCTGAATTCAGATCCATCTTCATATAATTATTAAGTGTCAAACCTTGGGCAAGTCATTAAACCTCTGTCAGTCTCAGTTTCTTCAACTATAAATTGAGGACAATAGTAGTACCTACCTCACAAGGTTGTTCTGGGGATCAAATAAGGTAATATATTGGCTAAGTGCTTGGCAAGATACCATGATATGATAGGCAGTTAATAAATTCTTGTTCCTTTCCCTTCTCTCATTGATTGAATTCCCCATCTTATATTTGCTAATGTATGAGTTCTGTTCTCTCTCTTGGGAAGGGATAAGTATTGGGCTGGGAGGAATTAGAAAAAGAAAGATCTAGAGCCAATACAAAGCAAAATCATCCAACACCTATTCTATAATAGATCGATCTAATTTATAATCTGTGTCTAGACAAATGATAGCAGTAATAACTAAAATATATGTAGCTCCATAATTTTGCTAAATATTTGCTAAATCTTATCTCATTTGATCCTCACAGCAACACTGAGAAATAGCTGTTATGTGGATTATTTTTCTCATTTTGCAAATGAAGAAACTGAGGTTAATTAATTTGCCCAATATATAGCAATTAGAAATTGTCAGAGACAGAATTTGAACTCAAATCTCAAGAGCTGACCTTCTATCTGATATGTTACCATAGAATGGATTTCATCATATACCATGGTTTTAAGAACATTGAAAATATTAATGTTGTAAGAAAGACATAAAACTACTATATTAAGTCAGAATGTAATTAAATATCTTTTAATAAAGAAGTATGTTTACTTTCAGCTCAAGAATATTGCCTTTCATATATGTTAATAGCACTGATTGATCTGCCATTACTAAATAATTCTCTTGGGATTTCCAATCAGCAGTGGTTGAATGGTTGGCTTTAACTAACCCTCCCTTTCTTGTAAGAATGGAATTATGATTCAGATCAAAGGGTCATAGGACTAAATTTGGGAGGGAATTTGAAAGTCATTTAGGATCATGAATCATAGACCTAAAGTTGAATGAAAACTTCATATTTAGTTCAGTTTATTTATGATCCATGGAGAAATTTCAGTATACAAACTTAGAGGGGAAAATCATTATGTGTTATATTATTAACATTATATTATTAATATCATATTAATAAACCTCTAACTGAAATTTAGCATTGCAGTTATTTAAAAAGATATTGTTATAAGAAGGCATAAGTAGAGTTTTGGACTACCAAAAGGGTCCAGGACAACCAAAACATGCTGAGAACTATTAATTTGAAACAGTCTTTCATTATTTCACAGGTAAGATATATAAGGCCCTCCCAAAATCAAGTGATTTGCCCAAAATCACTCATGTAATAAATGGAAGAGATTGCTTTTGAATCCAGGTTCTCTGATTCAAAAGACAGTGTTCCTTACCTTGTGACATCCTACCTCCCACTACTATTCCAATAACCTCTCTCTTCCTCTGTCCTTTTCCACCATTTTTCACAGTTCATCTAGGAGCTATTCGTTATTTGGACATCTGGTTTTATTGTCAACCAAGTCTCCTAAATATTCGAAATTTTCAATTCACACTTTTCCCCATCCTTTTTGTTCTGTCATATAGAAAAGCAAGGTGGTCTTGTAAATACCAGGCCACCTATAATCTATTCCACTTGTCCTGCCACCCCTAATTCCCAGGAACAAAGTGAAGGGTGGCTATAATCCTTGCTTATTATTTCTACCACCAGATTATTATTCCTATCTGACTAAACTAATTAATTCACATAGAAACAAGCTCTGAATTCATTTCATATGAATTAGACAAGTATAAAATATGATAGAGCCATTGGAATGTATTTCTTTATATCATTTAAAGTTATGTAGAAAGGTTTTAGATAGAACAAAATGCCTCGAAGTGAAGGGATATATTAATTTGTTTTTTGATTCAGTAAAAACCACTTAAATGTTTGTTGCTAGAAATTCTGGCATTAATTTCTAATTTTTACTGAATTGCTGGGTAACTTCAGACAAGTCATGTAACTTCTCTAGGTTGTTATTTCCTTTGAAGTGATGTGAATGATAAAACCTTCCTAGAATATAGAAAGGAAGAAAAGAAGGAGGAATGGCGGAAGGAAGGAAGGCCTTGTAAGCTAACATTTCTAAGTCTGACTTTCAAAAATGAAAAAAAGTGATACAGGAATATAAATATGATTGTTCCCTTTTCATCTGTAAAAAGGCCATACTTCACAAATGGGAAGAATTTGGAGATGAATCCATAGAGGAAGATTCTGAGATACTTAGAATTAAGAAAATAAATCCTTACTGCCAATATAGTCTCTGCCACTGCAACTAAGAGTGGCAGATAGATTTTCTTTTTCACTAGATTTACTTTCTGATGTCCAAGTTTATCACTCAGGCAAAGACTATTCATCACCTCTTTCCTGTCAATAACCCAACATCAAGCCTGTGGGATCTGTGTTTATTATACCTTCTCTAAAGAGAGCTGGAACTCTTTCACTTTTGCTAAAGAGAAAGGAACAAAAAATAGGAAGGATGGATGATGAAGAGAGAAATAACATTTTCAACAAAATGATCATAAGTGAGAGTTGAATGACAGTTTTAATCTACCCTTAGTCATGTAATGTTCAACATTTTTATCAGTGCCTTGGATGAAGACACAGATGGCACACTTATCAAATTTTTAGATGGCAATAAGGTAGAAGGGATAGTTCACATGCTGAATGACAGAATCCAGATTTCAAAATATCTCAGTTGGCTAGAATGATAGGTTTGAGCTAAAAAGAAGAGATTTATTAGGGAGAGTGGGAAGAATCTATGTTCCAGTTAAAGGAAAAGATCAACTACACAAGAATAGGGGAAGGTGATGCTAAACAACATTTGAAAAAGATCATGAGGTACTAGCTCAAAGATCTGAAGTCAGTAAATCCTGAATTCAAATAGAGTTTAGACTCTTACTACTAACTGTGCTACCAACCTTGGACAGATTATTTATCTCTGTTTGTCTCAGTGTCTTCAACTATAAAACAGTTAATAATAGCATCTCCCTCTGTAGATCCTTGAAAGAATCAACTGAAATACTTGCAAAGCACTTAACACCTTGTCTTACAAATAGTAGGCTTTTTGTAAGTGCTACTTCTTACCATCTATGTCTGTACTAAGTAAACTCATTAAATCTTAGTTTGCATTAATAGAAACAAAATGAGTATTCTGAATTAGGAGGTGATAGTTTTTATTCAGATTAGTTCTGGAGTACTGTGATCAGTTTGGGGTATCCATTTTAGAAACTGTGTTGAGTTGCTAGAGAATAATGAGCATGGCAATTAATATGGCCATGGAACTCAAGGATGATTTAAAGAAAAGAGGAATATTGAAATGAGAATAGAAGACTTCAGGGAAGGATGAGGAGATCTAGCTATTTTTGTATAACTGAAGTGCTGTCCTATGGAAGAAGAGATTCTAAACTGAATAAAATTTGGATTTGTTGATCTCTGACTCATCCAAATAAGATTCCATAATTTGAACCTTATGGGACAAGTGATATTTTGTATGATTGCTGAACAAAGAGCAACTTTTATTGTGATATAGGAGTTTCTCTTCATCTTTTCCAAAATTTCCGGTATTGTCATTACTTGATCATTGTTGTCTTAACTCATCTAAAGAAGGTGCCTCATCTCAGAAAACTAAATAGAGAACTATTTTTATTTATATTCTAAACTGTCTCAGAAAGATTTATTTCCTTCTTTTATAGTCTTTTCTACAAGTCCAAAGGGTAGTTAGATGGCACAGTGGATAGACTTGGTGTCAGGAAGACCTGTTTTTAAATCCAATCTCAGAAACTTACTAGCTAGGTGGCCCTGGGCATTAAATTGCAATGGTCTTAGTTTCTTCATTTATAAAATAGGTTGGAGAAGGAATTGGTAAACCACTTTTCAAGAAAACCTCAACTGAGGTTGAAAAGAATTGGACAGAACTGAAACAAATGAACAACACCGACATACAAGCTCTATACTAGAAAACATAAATTCTTTTCAAAATAAGCACTAGAGAACATCATGCTCACATCTATGCAAATTTTATTGTCGTTATTGTTGTTGTTAGTCTCCATTCTCAAAGAAGATCCATGGCACCTTCAGGGTGGTATCTTGCTTTATACACAAACTGGACTCAAGTGAGACAGAGCTGTGCAGTTGTTAGCCTTATTCTCATCAAAATCCAGAGGCAAGATAATCATAAAGACAACTGGATATGGCCAGGGATGCTGTGGGTAACTTAGTCTTTTTAAATTAAGGTCTTCCCATGTCACAGGTTCTTTAAGATAACACTAATTCAGTGACTAAAGGTCAGGTACGAATTCAGGCAAAAGATTAGCAATCACAAAAATATCAATCGGGGAAAGGAATACCCTTAAAGTTTCTGGACAGAACAGAAAAACCATTGTTTTCACACTCATTATAAGCCATCAAAACCTAGTGCCACTAGTGGAGAGAGCACCAGCCTTAGATTTAGGAGGACAGCAGTTCTACTCCAACCTCAGACACTTGACATTTACTACCTTACTACCTTGGACAAATCACTTAACCCTGATGGCCTCACAACCAGGGTCATCTCCAATCATCCTGATTCATATCTGGCCATTGGACCCAAATGGCTCTGGAGGAGAAATAAGGCTGGTGACATCACAGCATTCCCCTTACTCAAATTCAATTCACATGCTTGTCATGACATCACCTCTCTTGTCTTCTTTGAAAATGAAAATTAAACATTAAACCATCAAAATCTAAACAATGAGCCAAAGATCTGGCCTGGGTTTTTTATTGTCCATTCACTGAGAATCTGATTTCTGTTTTAAAGGAATAGCTAAGTAGCTCCCTTTGAAGCACAAAGGGTGTTTTAGAGTCAAGAGAGCTATATTTCTTTTCAGGTTTTTGCAAGGCAAATAGGGTTAAGTAGCTTGCCCAAGGTCACACATCTAGGTAATTATTAAGTGTCTGAGACCAGATTTGAACTCAGGTACTCCTGACTCCAGGGCTGATGCTTTATCCACTGCACTACTTAGCCACCCCTCTGAGCTATATTTCAAGAAATTTTAAATGAAAACTGCCTAGGAGCTATAGTTTCCATTCATTTCCTCAATGATTGCTAAAGTCTAGTATTGGTCAAGTGTTTATCCATGCCTTTTACCTTTGAAAATTGATGAGCTATGTATCTTACAAACAGCTTGTGATGTACCCAAAGTTACAAAATCATCTGGCTTCAGGGACAATCCTCAAATTTCTATTTATGTATTTGGTCCATGGAGCCATCTTGCCTAAAACAAATTTGCTTTTAGAAAGGAAAAGGCCAACTGACTGGACCTTTATTTAAATCGTTATATAAAGAATGTTACTTGAAATGCTTTCTGATACAGGCATTTTTAGTAAGTGTTTTCTCCTATATTTAGGTCTGAAGAGAAAAGTAACTTTCATTTATGGAAAAAAACATCAAAAAATGTCAAGTTGAAAGAGAGCAAGGTGCAAGGGATCAAGGACTTGTTGGACATTAATTATCAAATGTTGTAAGTAAGATGGGTCAGAAGTCAGGTTCAGAAAGGTCAACCAAAGGGGAGCAGAGAGAGTAAATCCCATAAATCTAGGAAAAGAAAGGACCAAATAAAGATCAGAAGTCATAGAAAGTACTGGACTGTAAGTCTAAAGATCTGGGTTGCAATCCCAACTCTGTCAGACATGAACTGGCTCTACAACCTTGGGTAGGTACTTAATCCCTCTGAGTCTCCTCTTCCTCAATTAGAAAATGAGGGAATTGAATCATTTGCTTCCCAAGGTCTTTTGAAACAAGAATCTCATGATCAGGGACATCAAAATTCTAGGAAGATTAATAACTTATAAATGGGTCTAAGTAATAGATTCTGGACACCTAAAGCAAGATCTAGACTTGGTTCAGACAGCAAAAGTTGATTTAAATCCAGTTTCATTCAATTTTCAATTGTGTGATCCTGAACAGGTCACTTAGCCTCCCTAAACTTCAGTTTACCTCTGTAAAATGAGAGATGGAAATGTGTTGGTCTCCCAAGTCCCTTCTCACAGTAAATCCATGATTTTATGACCATGTATCAGAGTCCTCAGACAAGTGACTGGATATTCTTCCTGCTCATGGCTAGAACATGCCTCAGGCTTCCTGGAGTTGAACAATAAAGGGGGGGGATGGGGAACCATACAATGCCTGCCAAAAAGGGAACCAATTGTTCCCTAAAAAAGGAGGGATAAGAAGCAAAAATTAAAGAATCGAGTGCACAAGTAACTGCAAAGAGAATGTTGTCTTCCACTGGTGCAGTGACGATGGCTATTGGCACTCATCGAAAAGGAAATCAATATTTTGCATGAATGGGATTTGGTGGCAAATGCAATGCTAATGAAACGTTAGATGTGATGTCTTTATTACTCTGTTTCTGAATGCCTTCTCCCTCTTTCTTTCTCTCTGGGTTTTTTGTTGTTGTTGTTTTTATGCATGTTTATTTCCCAACACACCAGGATTATGTTGTCAGCTGAAAGAGTAATAGAGGAACCTGTGGTGCAGTTCTTGCTTTCTTGCTGTCCATCTTGGTTCTGATTTGAACAAATGGGAGCATTTAGTCCCAGCCCTGGGGAAACGGAGGAGTGACTGAATTTTGTTCAGGAACCACTTGCTGTGAATAAGTCTAGCATAGAGGGAGAGGGAGAACATTAAGCCATGGGAAAGGGGTAAGGGAGAAGTATTGTTTTTCTAATTCGCCCCTGAGGAAAAATGCCAGTGTTTCTGGTCATAGCTGAATACACATCTCATAAAAAATGCACCAGGGCTTTGCTGGCATCTCCATCTCAGCATCAGTGATGGTGGTGGGAGGAGACAGCTGATGCTATTCCCTCAGTACCCAGGTGACAGTCACACCTTTGCTTCTCTTAGCTTCATGTTCCAGCACCTCAGTTCCTTGGAGAAAAAGATGCTTCACAGGGTGGAACCAGAGCTTTTTTTCCTCCACTGGAGCTCAACTGGGTCTCCCTGGAGCTTCTGAACATCTGGTATGCCAAGGCTAAATTGGCATTGCACACTTCTAATGCTTGGCACTGTATGAAGAGGACTATTCCAATACTATTTTGTCTGCCATTCAGCACCCCAGGAAAATGGAATTTAAAAAAAAAGACTATGGGACACATTTAACTATCTCACCCTTATATTCAGGTTTGGGGGTGTAGATTTGGTTCAGGAAGACCAATTTAGATGAAACAAAAGAGACTGAGAATTTGCATCTGAACTTCATTGTCAACACTTTTTTTAAACATTCAAATTAAAGCTGATAAGTGACTTAGTTGATTAAAAACAACTTCTTAGAACATTAAATTATGAATCTGAAACTGGAAGCAGCCCTTAGAGGCCAAAAAAACAATCAATCACAAAAGCAATCATTAAGCACCTACATTATGATAGAGTCTGGAAATTCAAAACAAAAATGAAAGTCACTGCCCTCAAGGATCTTATATCATATTGGGGGAGACAACATATAAATTTAGATAAATGTGTATAATCCATCCTATGGATTTACAGCTATGATCAGTAGCATCAGGAACTCCAGGAGAGGGTACTCCACTTAATGCTTACTGTATGAACTTGGGCAAGTCACTTAACTCCACTGCCTTATAAAACAAAAAAAAGAGAATAAAACATGATATAACCTCCAGAGTTTGTTCTAATAAGGGACATATGTTAGCCTCCAAAGTTTTGTTTCAAGGAAGAATATACAGAATTAGGTTAACATTTGAGTTAATTAAATTTTTATAAACTTGTCAATTATGCATATGTGAGACCTGGCTAGAAAAAGGTTCCAAATGAAATTCTGAGGGTTGTTAGTTATACTATTGCACTATCCTAAGGCAGATCTGAAAAAGTTGCTTCTGTGCTTGCCCATCAAGGAACTGACCCTCATCTTGGGATTTGTCAGGTACCCTTATGGTAGGGGAGCTGGATATCAGATTCTATTAGGTTGGGGTGTCCCATCCTAATTCATGTCCTTTGTACCTTATCAGTTATACTGAAGACCTCCAAAAAAGGGAGTCCTCCTCCCTAGAATATCAACCACCATCCAATGATCCTTGATATATTGGGAAAATTCATATTTGCTATTAAAGAGAGAAAAGCAGACAAAATTCACATTTGTTTTTCAATGACATCAACAATTCTTAGATTGGCTCTCTTATTGGTAAAACCATGTTGTCTCTCAAAATACACACAATACATACATGGGAAATTTTTTTGTGGAAATCTCTCACAGCTGGGGAAATCAGAAAAGATCTGTTATTGGAAGCATCATCCAAGCAGAGAATTGAAGGAATCTAGGATAAGAGATACAAGAGGAGAAAAAATGTATTTCAGGCTTGATAGATAGTTAATTTAAAGACAGGGTAATCCAGTTCTCTTCTTGTTACCCTTGAGGAAACCTGAGACCCAGGGTGGTTAAGTCACATGCCAGAGACCATAAAGGTAATAGTGTCATGATGATGATGATGATGATATTTGTCCTTTCTCAAAGAAGACCATGACTTCAGGTTGGTGATGCCATGACATGCATGTGAATTGGATTTGAGTGAGGGGGAACTGTGCTAAGTCACCAACCTCTTTTTCTCCTCTGGTTGGATATGAATCAGGATGACTAGAAATGGCCCTGGATGTGAGGCAATCAGGGTTAAGTGGATTGCCCAAGGTCACAAAGCTAGTAAGAGTCAAGTCTGAGGCCGGATTCAAACTTCCATTCTCCTGACTCCAGGGCTGGTGTTATATCCACTGTACTACCTACCTATCCATCAAAGGTAATGTTTGTGCCCAGATTCACAGATGGTCCAGAAAGAGCAATGGGCCCTTTCTATCATACCAGAAAAAATCTCAAATAACTTGTTTTACTTTGTAATTGCTCTCCAAATATAAAACAATAAGACAAATTCAGATAGACAAGGACATTAGTTACCACCTTTATGCTGTCTTTAGGGTGCCCAGATATCTACCCCTGAATAGCTTTATTTATGTTGCTATTAAAATTAGAATTTAAGAGATCATTTAGTTAACTCCTTCATTTTATGGGTAAGTAGAAGCTGAGAGTTTAAAAGAATCAGGGCAAGAACCCAAGTCTTTCATCTCCAAAAACTGAATCTTTTGTACCTTTAACAGCCATTATGTGTATTTCAAAATAATAAACTTCAGAAGTAATATGTCATTTGGAAGAAGATCAGTTTATCAACACAGATAAATGTTTCTATGACTCATAATATTATATAGATAGATACAGGTACATTTATATATGCATACATCCATATATACACATAACTATCAATCTAATTATTTTCCTAATTATCAAAAGGACTCTGAGAGAAAGAGATACAGGAAAGGTGAAGCAATAAAGAGAGGTTTGTGGCTGGGTTGCTTATTGGATAGAGGGCTGGACCTAGAGTTAGGAAGACAAGTTCAAATCTGGGATCAAATATTTACTAATATGATCCTGGGCAAGTCATTTAATCTCCCCTGAGCTCAGTTTCCCTACCAGTTAAATTGAGATGATATTATTATCCACCTCCCAAGGCTGTTAGGATAAAATAATAAAATATTTGTAAAGCACTTCTTACATTTCAAAGTGCTATAAAATACTACCTGATTATTCAGATACTCCTTTTTACTAAGGAGAAAACTGAGGCATAAAGAGTTTGAATAGCCAGATTTGTAGTTTCAGAGCCAGTATTTAAACCCTTGTCTCCTAAGCTTGAATAAAGTGCTATGACCATTGCACCAAAGGACTTCCCATCTTATTACAAGCCCAGGTCTGACTGCTTCCTCACTTGTACCTATTATCAGTAGTCTAGGCTTTGGCTGAAAGAAGATATCAGGTCCCTAATCTATAATGCCATATGGTAGACAGACAGACAGACAGATGGATAGATAGAGGTGTGTGTGTGTGTGTGTGTGTGTACAGTTCTATAGAATGGAAGCATACTGAATTCTCATGGGACAGTACTCTGAGAATTTGTCTCCATTTTGGAGGGAAAGAGAAGATGAAATGTCAACTCATGTTCAGATAAGCTAAAGATTACAGACTTGGGAGAACATGCAGGAAATATTTGATAGATTATGGTGGCTTTGGCTTGGGACTTGCTTGATCCAGCTCCCACTAGTTGATGAGAAAGGACAGTCTAATTTTTAATATGAACTTTGGGGATTTTCAAATATATACCTTGGGAATTGCCTAATGCTATGAATTAGGACTGAATTTATTGTTTTGTTGATTGCCTAGACTTATGAAAATGATGAAAAATATTAATATTAATAATTGAACTCAAACTTTAAAATTCGTGCTATTCATTCTACTGTGAGCTGGTTGTTAAATATTACCAGCACACCCCTGCTTCAACTCCATATTAAACTTTGAAAAATTCAAATTCCCTAAGATATCTGTTCTTCTTCCCAAACAGGTCTCCATTAAAAAAAAAACAACTTATGTGAGCTTGGTTTTAGTGTTCAATGTTTGTTTTTCAGAATCTATAGAATCATTAAAAGGCATCTGAGGGAACTGGTCAGTGGTAAATGCTTATTAGTGTGTCACTAATGAGTATAGGAAGGTGACACAAACTGAGCTTAGGGAATGCTATCAGTTTGTAGCCACTCTAATGAGAGGGGAGAAGCAGAAGTCCTTTATCGTACCACGGAAGTGAGCAAATTGTCCACTGATTGTTCAGAGAGCTAAACGCTTGATCCCCATGGAGAATGACTTCAAGCTAGGTTTGAGGCATCTTATTAAGGGGTGTGCAGGGAAAGGTTTGCAGCTTTGCTGGTCAGATTTTTCTGGATGATGGTAGTTGAATGTAAATGGAATATTGTTGTACTAGAAGGAAATGACAGGTATGAGGAACTAAGAAACATTAGGAGACTCAGATGAACTGAGACAGGATAAAGAAAGTAGAATTAAGAAAACATTTTCCACAATAACTACAATAATTTACATGAAAATATTGTTGAAATGTAGCTAAACTGATCTCCAAAACAAAACAAAATGAAACAAACAAGCAAAAACAAAATAATAAACGTTTTGTTATATAAGAGATATAAATATACCTCTCTACCTTGGGTTGAAAAGTGAGGGAGAATAGAAAATAGCTCACAAGTTGTTGGATTTGATTACTTTGCCAAATGTGCTTAACTTTTTCTTTGTGACAAGAGAAGATTCAAAAGGAATGATGAGGTTGGGAATAAATCTGGAAGTTACAATTTTTCATGAAAATTTAAAATAGAAAAATCATGTAAAAATAACTACCAATTATTCTCCCAAATGGGATCTATTTAGAAACTACTAAATTGAAGCAATGATAGAATAAAGTCAAAAATAATATAAATAGGGGTGGCTAGTTGGCACAGTGGATAGAGCACTGGCCCTGGAGTCAGGAGTACCTGAGTTTCAAATCCGACTTCAGACACTTAATAATTACCTAGCTGTGTGGCCTTGGGCAATCCACTTAACCCCATTTGCCTTGCAAAATCCTAAAAAAAATAATATTATAAATATAAACTATGCCTTAGAAATTAGGGGAGGAAGGAGACTATATGAATAGTAATTTATAATCTCTAGTAAATTTGGTACTCTATTTGCTTAGATAAATTTATTAATAATCTAAAATTACTTGCTGGTGTTCATTCTTTGGAAGATATGAAAAGTTTAAGAAATGATCTATATTGTCAAAGAACATATTGGCTGTGTGAATCTGGAGCACATCAACAGCCTCTCTGAATCTCAGATGCCTCACAGACAGATTGAGGAGAATGAGGATATACCTAACCCCTTTTGTCTTGAGGATCAAGTGAAAAAATATATGTAAATCTATTCATGAACCCTGAAGCACTATATAACTGCTAGGTATTATTAATGCAATGGAAATAATTAGAAAAGAATGCATGCAATCCATTATAATGTGTAGTATAGAGAGACTTTCAGTACTTATGTTTCACAAGAGACAGTTCATGCAAGAGTGGAGAAATTATGGAGGCTGCAGTTGTCTGGGCTTTGAAAAATAAAGATAAATTAAATGAGTGAGAGAAAAGGAGAAGGCATTTCAAAGTAAGCAGCAAAGACATAATCTCATATTTAGGGGATAGAAGGGAGGATGGTTTGAAGGATGTTGTGAAGGCTATATGTTGAAGATAAAATGGAAAATGTATTTGGATATGTGAGATGGAAATGAAGTATAGATGGCCTTGAAAGCCTGTCAATAGGGACTTGATGAAGAAAGCTATCGGGAGCCATTGAAGGTTTTTGAGCATAAGAGCATCACAATAGATGCATAATAATACATTTTTGTAGCCTTTTAAAGTTTTCATCCTGAATTTTATTTCATAAGGAAATTCATTCTTTCTCCCAATAAGGTATACTTGAAAGATTCACAACCAAAGCAGAAGAACTGGGCAGAAATTGCAGAGACAAATTTTGGGTTGATATAAAGAAAAGGGTGGTGATCTAGAAGGGGTGACCTGAGGAGGTCATAGGTTCCACCCCACTGACTGTTGAAGATTTTTAAGGAAAGGTTGGTTGACACTTCTCCAATTCATGTGGAGGAGATTCTTGATCAACTATGAGTTAGACTAGATAATCTGTGAAGTATTTTTGTGCTCTGAAATTCTGAGATTGTGTGCTAAATGTGGTTTTAAAACTGAAAAGTCTCTTTTTAGCAAGTAAACAATCAGATTTTGCTTTAGGAATGTCTGGGGTACATGTGTTGATTCTGGAGAGAATAAAGCACTGGGGTTAAAACTAGAAGGATTTGTTAAGTTCTTGGGGGCTGGTTATTTCCAAAAAACACAAGACAAGCACTTCCCTCACATACACCATGAGTTATAAACATGTGATCTTACCAAAGAATGGCATAGTTGGAAGAAAATTTAATTTAGTGTCAAAAGACCTGGGTTCAAGGTCTGACTTCTCCAGCTATTAGTTCTATAATTTAAAATAAGTCCCCTAATGTCCTAGATGATCCAAAGCATTTTTGAGCTGGAGGAAATAGTAGAAATCATGTAGTTCAGTGACTTTACTTTTGGTTCAAGAAACTGGGTTCCCAGGAGGTGAATTCACACAAGTGTCAGAACTGGGAGAATCTGAACTTAGCTCCTCTGACTCCAATTCAATATTGTTCCTATACTGGTAAGCTCTTGGTCTATGGAACCTACCAATAAACTTACATTCTGAAACTATTAAGAAATTTTTACCAACTTTTAAATATATAAAACCTTAAATTCATTCTTCTTTTCTTCTCCCTCTCCCTTTCTCTCTTCTCCATCCCCTTCCTATTTCTAGTTTTCCAAAGGCTTGAGAGGATATATGCCTTTTGTTTCTAAGGTCGACTACTCTCATCCTCACAGCTTGCTTTGTATGCAATCCCATTTTGCTGGTTTCCAACCTTATCTCTGTGGTGGCTTTCCAAGCAGCAAGACTCCAAAATAGCAGTTAGAAATGTATTGCCATTCTCTTTTATTTCAGCTATTGAAGGCAGTCTTGTGTTGTTTATATCTCATCCAACCCCCAATTGAAAGTGGAAACTAGAAAACATTGCCCTGAAAGTGAATGCAAACTTCTCTCTTCAGCCACATGATATGGATGAGCTGAGAACCTTGTCTTCACCAAACTACCTTTTTAAAAAATGCTAGGAGGAGATAATCTATCCTTTATGTTTGGGAAAGGTCTCTCTAGTTAGTAAGTACATGCCATTTAAAGAATTCTGGTTGTTAGAGTTAATAAACTCTCTAGTAATAACAGTATCTTGCATTAATATAAATACTTTTACTTTCTAGGTAGCCTTTTATATTTAACATTACCTTTTAGCTTTACAATGTCTCTTCTAGCTATGTAGAAATGGGTATTACAAAACAAAGGAAAGTAGAGTAGAAATAACTTGCCTAATTCCATAGCCTGTGTATTAAGCTACTTAAATAGAGGCATATATTAATAGTGTAAATATTTGGCAGATATGTAAAAATAGTCAATGGGCAGTAACATTTTGTTTGTTTTTTTATTTTATCTTTTTTTACTTAGCGTAATATTATTTGAGGTGAATTAGATATTTGAGGTGAATTAGACCATTTGGACCTTCTAAGTAACTTGATAATTGACAAGGATGAGGAGGATGACTATGTTGATCATAATAAAGTAAACAAATAAGAGTAATATAATTGCCACTAGAAATTATAGAAGGATTATTCCTCAGGAACTCAGACTTAGTGATCAATGGAAATTATAAAAGGAAATGATAACTATTGTAATAAGGAGTTCTTAACCTAGGATGTGACCTTTTTTTTCTTTTAATGTTTATAGTAACTATTTCAATGTAATTGGTTTCCCATGTAATCCTTCATATTTTATTTATGCATTTAAAAACACTATTGGAGAAGTTTACAGGCTCACCAGATTTCCAAAGGTGTCCATGATAGCTTATATCATTGTAGACTATAAAATTTAGTACTACCAATTACCTCACAAAACATGAGTTGGTGGCTAGAACATCAGAAAGTTCATGAACTAAGGGACAATAAATCCCCAGACTATAAATATAGATCTCCAAATGTATTGGAGGACTTTATACAAAACCTTCACTAAAACTGAACTGTCAATGTAAACTAAAATATTGACTATAATTAACCAAGCATTGCATCATTTCATTAAAAAAAACATAAGAACACTTTTAATAGGTATTTACATGTCAAATACTCATAATTTTAAATCTACACAGCTCGCAAAGATTTCAAAATGGAGAGACCTAGTAGAGGAGATCCTTTCTGTCTCTACTGCTACTAGTATTATACTAAGCAGTTATTTCATTTACTTGTTTAATAGTTCATAGGACATTAAATATAAAAAATTATAACAAGATAATATATTGGGATTATTTACTTCTGAACTTTACCTAAAAAGGTGAGTTGAATGAGATACTAATAATAATTAATATGAATGCATTTTGCTATTTTTCAACGTTTTCAACTGATGACATTATTTAGGGTTTTCTTAACAAACATTTAGGAATAGTTTGCCATTGGCTTTCTCCAGTTGATTTTTTTACAAATGAGGAAATTGAGGCAAAAATTGAAGCCAGATTTGAACTCATGAAGATGAATCTTCCTGATTTCAGACCCAGTTGAACCAGCTACTTGCCCCTGTGTATATAAGGGAATAAAGTAAATATGATGATGTGATGAATTTTTTGTTTCCTCAATGCATATCCTTATGCTTACACTGTATTGTAATATAAGTATGCAATAGTATTACATCTAAAATGTGTATATCTTATATTTTCTTTCTAAAAAACAAAATACTAATTCTCATCTGTGTCTTCAGTGAGTCATAATCTTTTTGCTACCTCAGTGGTGACGGCTGCTGACTGATCAGGGAGGGGGTTGCTGAAAGTTTGGATTGTTGCAGTTTCTTAAAATAAGACAACAATGAAGTTTGCTGCATCAATCAACTCTTCCTTTGCTTTTAACACTTAGAGGTTTTTGTAGGATTATTAATTGGTCTAATTTCAATATTATTGTATCTCAGGAAATAGAGAAGCCTGAGGAAAGGGAATGAGATGAGGCAATGGCCAATTGGTGGAACAGTGAGAACATACACAATATTTATCAATTAAGTTTACCATCTTACATAGGTGTTGTTTGTGGCACACCAAAATAATTGTGATAGTAACATCAGAGACCACTGATCCTAGATCATTATAACAGATAAAATTATATTGAAAAAGTTTGAAATATTTCAAGAATTACCAAAATGTGACACCGAACCATGATGTGAGCTCATGCTGGTGAAAATGGCGCTGATAGAAATATTTGATCTGGGGTTGATATAAATCTCCAACTTGTAAAAATTTTAATATCTGTAAAGCACAATAAAGTGAAGTTCAATTAAATGTTACACATGTATATAGTCTCTTTTTAAGTATGCAAAGGGGATTTTTTTTACATTAGCTAATTTGATCTTCACAACAACCCTATAGAATATATTTTATTATTATTCCTCTTTGCAAATAGGCAAACAAGTCAAAGAGGCAAAATGATTGGTCCATGATTGCCCAGTATTGAGGGACAGAGAGAGGGAGGAGCAGTTTCATGGTTCATCAGATAGAGCTCTGGGCCTGGAATCAAGATGATCTGAGTTCAAGTTTGCACTCAGATACTTACTAGCTGTGTGACTCTGGGCAAGTCATTTAAACTCTACCTTAATCCATTGGAAAAAGAAAAGACAAACTATTCCAGTATTTCTGCTAAGAAAACTCCATAGACAATATTGACATGGGTCCACAAGTTACAAAGAGTGGGACATAACAGAATTCAGTATCTGAGCTAAACCCAGTACTTCCTGATTCTACCTTGCTAGAGAGATAGGTGGCACAATAGAATAGTAGATTTGAAATTAGGAAGTACCTACTTTAACCTCAGGTACTTACTAACTGAGTGACTCTGGGCAAGTCATTTAACTACTGTCTGCCTCAGTTTCCTGAACTCTAAAATGGGGATAATAACAGTATCTACTTCACAGGATTTGAATCTCAAATAAGATAATATTTCTAAAGTGCTTAGAATATATAGTAAATACTATATAAATGCTTATTCCCTTGCCCCTCCCCTTTTCCCTTCCCCTTCACTCCAAAATGCTCCTAAAGAAGGAATTCTTAACCTGGCATATGAGACTTTTTTTGTCTTTTTAATATTTTTGTAACTATTTCAATATAATTTGCTTCCCTTGCAATGCTTCATATTTTATACATTTGCACATTTATATATTTAAAAACATTATTCCTGGAAAAGTTCATAAGATTTATTAGACTTTCAATCAGGTTCAACGATACCCCAAAAGGTTAAAAACATCTATCCTAAAAGGAAGGAATAATAAAGAAAGATTTAAAAGGAATATTCTTAATGGAATAGAAATTGATTGTGATTTATGTGGGAGACAAGGAGAAAGAACAAAGAGGCCCAAGAGTAAGCACAGTGCTTGCTATATTGGTTGAATTCAAGGTAATGAGACTTTCCTGAAACCAGAATACAGGGGATAATGTAGATGGAAAACTGATAGGAGTGAGAAAAATTTGGTGAGAAGTGAAAGAAGCCTCAAAAAGATAACTTTAGAAACTCTTTCCCTTGGAGAAAACTGCCCTTATTGTGTCCCCCATCTATCATGCTGTTAAATGGGACTCTGCCCTACCTTCTTCCCCCCCCTTCTCTGTTTCTCACTTCCTCTCTTCTCCATGTGGCGCCTCTTTATGAACCAGGGGGCCGCTTGCAGTAACAGAGGCCAGACTGGCTACACAACCTGTATTTGTCTTTCCTTTATTTTACTGGAAGTCTTTGGGGCCATCCGGGCTGGTAATTGCACCACGCTGTTTCTGAATCGATGATTTTTAAAGCTGTTGAGCTCTTATTACTGCGGCTCGTTGGGGAGAAACAAGGGAAAGATCCAGGTCATGTTGGTCTCTGCAATAGATGGATCTCATCAAATCATCTTTGTTCAGCTGTTGAATAAAAGTAGAAAAACTGTTGAGAGAGAGAGAGAGAGAGAGAGAGAGAGAGAGAGAGAGAGAGAGAGAGAGAATGATGAGAGAGAATGATGAGTGAGAGAGAGAGAGACAATGATGAGAGAGATGATTTGAGATGAGGATGAGAAAGATGAAGAGAGGGAGGGACGGAGGGGGGAGAGAGAAGGAGGGATGGAGGGAGGGAAGGAGGGAGGGAGGGGGAGAGAGAGAGAGAGAGAGAGAGAGAGAAGAGAAGAGAAGAGAAGAGAAGAGAAGAGAAGAGAAGAGAAGAGAAGAGAAGAGAAGAGAAGAGAAGAGAAATGACAGAGACTTAAAAAAACACATACACAGATCTGGTTTCCAGAGAATCAAACCTTATCAGGTTTCTAGACAACCTCTGGAAGAAGTCAGCAATAGGTTAAAAAGCAAAACAAAAACCCTAGCAATTTTGCATTCATATTGATGCTTCTCTTCCTTAACAATTCTAGCTAAGGGAGGGTATCTAGCATCATCTTTTTATCTCATTTCAAACTGCAATGCCCTTCATTTGGTTTAAATATTATAAGGGGCATCCTAAATACTCTTTAGGTCCACCTGGCATTGCCCTTTCTTCATTTTTACATTTGCTGGCATGCATTTCTGCAGGACCTGGCCCTCCTTCACAGTTATTAAGGGCAGATAGAGAGAATGGAGAGTCCAATGGAAAGGGTTAGTGAGTGAGAAATTCCTATAGTCACACTCTAAGTCTGACATTCTCATTAAATGCATCTTATAAAATGTTAGCCCCAGGTTAAAGCCTTGGAGAACAGTGCCAAGAGCCTCCTATAATGTTTTTCATGTAGATTGTTTACAATCCTAACCAATGCCCCATAAAACCATTTCATCCCGTATTATATCCTATATAAGGCATTAGCTCTTACAGCAGTTTCCTTTCATGGCCCCTTAGGAAAGGGTTTAATGAGGGTTTCATAGCATTTATCTATTTTCCAGAAATAGCTAAAGTCAGTCATTATGTATTAGACTTTCAAGTTAAATTGATCTGAAATATAGCTATACAAATGCTAGTTCTCATCTAGAACTCTTCCCTGAAAAGTAGGTGGTATTAACTACATCAATTTTAGTTAGGTAATTTAAAGGGCAGGGAGGTTAAATGATTTGCCCAAAGTCACACACCATATCAGAATTAGGCAGGAGACCCAGGTGTTCGATCTCCTATTTGGTTCCCCAGTAGACACTCCTCTGCTACAAATCATATAAACTACCTTTGAATTGGAATGCTTGTGAATGTCATTTGTCACTTAAACGTATGAAAAATGTCTCCCTGTTGTCACTTGGCTGCATCCAACCTGTCATGTCAAGCAGCATTGGCTTTATTATTGAAATGAAGAGGACATTTGCACCATTGATCTCAGTGGCAGTTGGGCTTGGGGAAAATCAGCCCAGTCTGTCATAGAATACAGAAAAATAGCACATGGTATATTGGCCAAAGCAAGATCACAGATGAGAGCATCAGTTGGGCAGTTGCCAAACTGCTTCCTTGATGCCTACTCTTTACCTCATTAATTCCTGCTGAGTAACAGTAAGGAAGGACTTTTGAAGCCCTGACGATTTGCATATAAATATGGTGAGATTGGTTCTTTAGTTGAAATGACTGAACTGTTCCAGCTTCAAAGTGAGAGTGAGTGAGGCTGGTGACTTTGCACAGCCCAGCCTCCTATAAATCCAATTCACTTGTAAATTGTGACATCACCTTCCTTGTTTCTTGGTGCTCTTCAAGAATGATATTCAATCAACAGAAGTGACAATTTAAAAACTTGGAATGTGAGAAGCAGCCTGAGATAGAGTACTGGATTCAGAATCAGGAAGGACTAGATTTAAATTTCCTTCCAAATATTCCTAACTTTGGGACTCTGGGTCTCAATTTCCTCATCTATAAAATAGGAATAATATGTGAAGTAACTTCTTTGTGTTTGATTTTTTTTGAAACCAAAACATATTCTGACTCTGAGTTTGAATTCTGTATCAGATATCCTCTAATAATGTGACCCTGGACAACTTTCTCTTAGTTTCTTCATTTATTAAATAAAGATAATAGCAACTACCTCATAAAGTTGCTGAGGGGGTACAAATGAGGGAACATATGTAAAGTACTTTGCAAATCTTAGAGGGCTATGTAAATCGTTATCATCATCATCATCATCATCATCATCATCATCATCTTCATCATTATCCCAAAAGTCTCACTGCAAGTTAAAATTTGGGGGGACATTGTTAAATACTATAAAGGGATGATTATACATGAACCACTATGGAATGTTATCTTTCCATTTCTGAAAATTTGAAATTGCTTGAAAATGTAAATATCAGAGATAATATTATTTTCTTTAGAAAATAGAATAGCTTAGAAAGAGAAATCTATTGTACTCTTTATTTTCTCTATATTAATGTTGGAAGGTAGACACATTCAAAGAGTAGAAAGAGATTTTAAGTCCAGCCAAGTCCTTCGGTTTTTTTGTCTTCTGCTGTAATTTGAAAGAAATGTGTAAAGATCTAGTGTTATCCATACCAATTCATAATGCATTGGGTATCACCTAGCACACAGGGAAATCTCTAGAGTGCTTTCACTATTGTTACTTTCTTTATGAGGGAATTATGATTCTTTTGCTTTTGTAATATAATGTTAAATATAATAGATTTGGAGTGGGAGAGCCAGGGTTTGAATGCTGTTCCCAACTGCAAATCTAATCATTACACTTCTCTTTGAGAGTTTTCTCCTTTGTACATAGGATAGTGTAGGGATCGATGCCCTCAAAAGTCTTTTCAAGAGAGTGTGTTCCAATGTCACTCTTTATTTTAGTGGTTCCAAATTGCAAATAAGGCCACAATCTGTCTGTTCTCTTTTGGTTATTCTGTAATACTGGCCTCTTGGACAATATTCAAGACAGACTCGTTAACTGGTAAGGTTTATTGTTATTTCTATTTTATATGAGAAGTAACTGAGATGTCAAAAGATTTATGTAACTGAATGTGTGACTCAAGGGAAAGAACATTGGCCCTGAAGACAGAGACTTGATTTCAAGTGCTACCTCTGATACTTAGCATCTACAAGACCTTAAGCAAGCCACTTTGTGATCTTGTTTTCTCATCTATGAAATGAAGGGCTTGAACAAGTTGACCTCAAAAGTCATTTTGGATGTAGAGCAGTGACCCCAAGCTAAAAGAGCTAAACATACCACAAACATTCACTGTAACATGTCATGTTGAGGTCCAGCCTATTATCATCATGCAGGAAATTAGAGTTTGTTATCTCTTTATATATATATAAATATGAAAAGCATATCAAAAGGCAATGAAAATGAGAAGTTGTGATAAGGAAATTTCAGAGAGACATGGAAGACTTTTATCATTTCATCCTAAGTGAACCCAGTAGCACCAGGAAAACAAGGATAATAATGATTATAACACTATAATAGAGTCAACAGGGAAAAAAAAAGAAGGAAGCAAGGAAGGAAATGAAATGTACAATGAATAGTTAGAATGGTCAAGTCAAAGCATTTTTGAAGACATCAAAAAATGCCCATTTCATCTCTTTGTAGAGGTAAGAAACTATGGGTTTGGAATATTCCATGTGCTATCAGTCTTGGTTGATCTCTTCATTGATTTTGTTGAACTTTTTTTTCTCTTTATAATTTCATCTTTGTTACAAGCTGGATAGAGGAAGGGGGGATATAAGAAGGGATATATCAACAAAAGATGTAAATAAAGATATTATGGATTTTAAAAGAGATATAAACTAAATTAAAGTATGCAGAGAATTTTTCTCACAAGAATCCTATGAAATAAATGATACAAGTTTTATTATTTTCACTTTTCAGATGAGGATACTTTGGGCTCAGCCAGTTAGAATATTTGTTTATAGTCATATAACTAGTGAGTATCAGGTAAGAGATTCAAATTCAAATTTCCAGATTCTAAGGCCAATGCTTTTTCCCCCTCTCTATGTCACATTAAACATTTAATCTTTTTTTTAAACCACTTACCTCACCAGTTCAATTTTATCTTCTAGAATGAATTCTCCCTTCCTTATTCCAGTATGTAGGAGAGAGAACCTTCTGAGTTGTCTCATCTGTCTCCAACTTGAAGTCATTTGGGCTGCAATTTGGGACCCCTGTGCAGGGAAGTCAATGTGACATGACTATTTTGAAAGAGGCCTTGCTGGGTCCCTGTTGGAATCATTTGAGATCATTTTCCCTCACAGATAGAAGAAAGCGATCCACTTATAGGAAGAATGCAGTCTGTTTGCAGAACTGAATTCAATTATCCATTCTGGTGACTGACCACAGTTTTCCCTGCAGTTAAAAATGAAGGGGAGGGGTTATAAAACTAAAGAAATTTGTGTGTGTGTGTGTGTGTGTGTGTGTATGTTTAAAGATATCATTAAAAGTGCAGTTATCCTTCACATTACTTATGGAATGCTCTTCTGTGTTAGGATGGGGATATTTTATTTTATGGCAGTGGGTAGTATGTAAAAAAAAAGTCTTATGATCCATTACAAGTCAGCACATTTTGAAAAAAAAATATTTCCCATGATGTCCATTCTTCATGGGATATTATCATGTTTGGGAAGTATTAGTAAGTCACACTGATCCTGTACTGAAAGGCGGAGGAGGTTGGTCATGGAGTAGTGAGAGAAAAACAATATCATGAAGTAAAGCATGGGTGACAGCAGCACTTGACAGACATGCTATCTTCCTAAATGATTACTGTAGGTTTTCCAATGACTTTGGTGAAACCCGTTTCTTCTCTTTCTTGCTACTTTTTTTTAAATGAATGGGCATCCAATCTTTGGTAAATTCTTTGCTAGGTGTGGGTATTACATAAACAACAAATATTTATGAAAATGAAGGAACAAATTAAGTTTGTTTTTAGTTTGTATTTTTATTTTTATTTTTTTCAAGGCAATGGGGTTAAGTGACTTGCCCAATAGTTTGTATTTTTAAAAATGAGATACCTAAGTAAGATTGCAGGTATCAGGTCATAGGTAAAAAGGAGAAAAATTGAAGTAGAGGGAATGAGAATAAAATTTGGAAAAAGTAGAAGAACATTGGATCAAAGTGTATAAAGGGAGAAAGATCACTACAGCATGGAACAAATAAGGGATATTTAGCTGATGCCATGGATAGAAGCACTAGCCTTGGAGTTAGGAGGCCCTTAGTTCAAATGTGACCTCAGAAAGTTGATACCTTGATATATACTAGTTTTGTGACCTTGGGAAAGTTCCTTAACCCCATTACCTCAACAAAAAGCAAAGGAAAACAAAACAAAACAAAAAACAGAATGAAACAAATGAGGGGAGAGTGGAAGAAGAGAGAGGCATCTTGAGGTATGGAATAGGTCAGATGAAAGTGCTCTTGACAGATTGCCTCCTTCATTTATAAAGTACAAAGTAATCTTATCTGCTGAGGATGGCATTAGGGTGATCATTAAGAGAGAAAGAAAAAAAAAACATTCAGAATAACCATTTCAGGCAGCATGATAGATAGTTAATCAAGGAAACATCAAGAAGATTGTCATTCAACAGTGAGGATTGAACTGAGAATGGAAAATAGATTTGAAGAAGAATTAATTAATATGGTTTCATGATCTTTTCAACCATTGGGCGTAGGAGCAGAAAAATCATCAAGGATGAGAGTAATTTTAAATTGTGAATTGGTAGAGTGTATATGGTAAAATAAGAGAAGAAGGAATTTAGTGATGGAGGATTGAATTGGTAGTTTTGGATAAAGGGAAAAAAAAGTGAGTAGAATTAATAGAATAGATAAATAGAAAAGTAGAAGTAGAAGAATTATGGTAAGTATATAGAAGTCAAGGATAATTGTGGCATTGGGAAAAATTAAGGTATATGAGAGAAGAATTTTACAATCCAACATCATGGATATGGAATATATTTGATGGCAAAATTTAATACTAGGTGAGAGGAGTTATATAGCTAATGGGAGTTGAAGAGCTTGATTAACTAGAAAACCAGTGTATTTGAGGGGACAGCCATATGAAGTATGAGAGCGGAAGGTAGTTTAGAAAGGAAGAATGTCAAGAACTGAACCAGGGAAAGGAGGAAGAGGAAATTTGGTGGTCATGTAGAGTGCTTAAGAGGTTTCTGCTTTTACTGAAGAATTAATGCATACTATAGCACCTCTTCAGTTTGGTAGATAGTTTATGAGAGTTTTGGGGGCAAGGAAATCCAGAAGGCATGGGCTCAACTCTACGATTTTACAAGCAGTGTGGTACAATGGAAAAAGTTTTGAAATTAGCATAAGAGGACCTGGTCCTGGCTCTTCAACTTACTCCTGTTTGACCCTAGAAAAGTCTTTTCTTCTCTCTGGGCTTTAGATTCCTTACCTGTAAAATATGAGAGTCAGATTAGATGTCTTTAAACTGCCTTCCAGATTTAAGTCCCACAATTCTATATGTCAGTAACCATCCTCTGCAAATTTAGCTCTTCTGGATTTTGAAATACTGACATCTTATTTTTATTGGGCTTTTATTTGAAGATTTTTCATTTAAGTGTGACTTTCCAGGATTTCTGTCCCATTGGTATAACCTGTAAGAACCCAGGGTCACATTTACAACATGATAAAGCATCAAAAAAAAGGACTTTGGTGGATGACTTTTTTTAAAAAAAGTTTTTCCTATGAAAGTCTTTTTATAGCTTTTTTCTGTAACAAAATAATTTTATTAGAATAGCATGAATTATTTATAAAGCACATCATTTATTAACCACCTTTGTTTAGCAAATATTTAAAAGAATATAATTTAAAGAGAATTGAAAAAGTACAAGTATTTAGTTAAGCAATGAGAACTTCTTCACCTTAAACTTCAATGGTTATGAATTTCCTTTATAATCTACTTTGTTATTCTTCCAAATCTAAGTTTGAAATATATCTTGAATCTTTTATTATTTTCAGATGCTTGATACAAGGTCCTCTTGTGTTCCTGGAGCTGATAGTTGTTAAAAAAAAAAAAACCAGGATAATGGCCTGCCTTAAAGATGCTTACCTTTATTAGAGGGAAGGATTTGTTACTCCCTTAACTCTGTTAATTAATGTTTCAGCCTTGGTAGGTTTCTGATCATCCATTGCCATAATAAAAAAATAAAAACAACTTGTTTATATGTTTTCCTCCTGGCTAAATTTTAAAAGAAAATCTCTCCAATATAGAATTATTTATCTTACTCATGGTTTTCTTCTACACATTTGGGGAAAGATTTCTTAGTATGCATTCAAATACCTTTTATCATGTACTTTCCCCCCATCATCCTCTTTTAGCAGTCATCACTAAATCATTATTTAAGAATCCCTCCAGTTTCTAAGATTTTATCACTTGACTTTTTCCTGATTGATGATATTTCTTAGACTAGAATTTTTCTGCTAAAATGTTCGAAAAATTCTTTTGAACAACAAAAAAATACATTTCTATAGTCTTTTCTTCATTATTATCTAAAAAGCACAACAGTTTGAGGTCTTGTGAGGTAAAAATGAAAAACCTCATCCTGCTCCCCAAGAATAGCTCTTAAGTTGTAATAGCACTGGAGAATAGATATATGTTATCATACATGTATCAAGAAATTTTTTTTTGTTTTCAGTCATTTTGGTTGTATACAACTCTCTATGAACCCAAATGGGATATCCTTGGCAAAGATACAGGAGTGGTTTGTAGTTTCCTTCTCCAGCTCCTTTTTACAGATGAGTATACTGAGACAAACAGGGTTAAATGACTTGCCCGGTATTATATAACTAGTAATTAGTTGAGTTCAAATTTGAACTCTGGAAGATGAGACTTATTGACTCTAGATGCCTAGTTGTCTCCAAATTAAAAAAAAGTCATGGAAAAACTTAAATTCATTACTTTCAGTTTGCTAAAGCAAGGAATTCTGGGAAAGACAATGCATTTTATTTTTCAGCCATAAAATGACAGATTTTTTTAGTGGGAATGAAGGGGTGGGGGCATTATAATTTTATTGATTAATTTTGTTTTTTATATCAAAGACACCTTTTTTTTTTTAGGTTTTTGTAAGGCAAATTGGGGATAAGTGGCTTGCCCAAGGCCCCACAGCTAGGTAATTATTAAGTGTCTGAGACTGGATTTGAACCCAGGTACTCCTGACTCCAGGGCTGATGCTTTATCCACTACACCACCTAGCCACCCCCTGAGCCACCTAGCCACCCCTATCAAAGACATCTTGAACATCCTTCTCCATTCTATTCACTCCCATCAGCCACCTCCATACAGCCTTCTATTGTGATTACCAGAAATACTTAAGGAAAATCAAAAGACCCAGAGACAAAAGAAACATTTACTTTACTATGTTTGGAAGAAATTAGAATTCATAGCCCTTCCTACTCCTACTGAGAAGTGAGAGATATATTATGAACTATATTTTAGGCACATTACCTAGTATTCCTTGTGTATAATTAAATACTATTTTAAAATTGTCAATTCTATTGGTTAAATTATTTCTATTCAATATCCTTTGAGTATAATGTCAGTGCTCAGAATGGACAAGCTTCACTTAATTGGAAAATTCACTTATGGTGAACAATACTCCTGATGATGCCAGTTATTTAAAATGATATTTTACCATTATAATATTCCCAACAGTGTATAATAAAACCTCATTCATCTGTACTAATTGAGAAAAGAAGAGGTGGGTATACATATTTGAATTTTTAAAATGAAGTAGTCATGGAAAATTTTTAGAAATGTAGTTTTGTTACTTTCAAGTAACTTATACTTGAATAGCATACTGAATTGACAGAAAATATTTTATCTAATTGGCATATCAGGAGCCTGTATTATTGGAGACGATTTTCATTTTATAACTTTTCCCCTTATTTTGGCATGTAAAGGAATATTATAATTATGATTTAAAGTGTTTTCTTAGAATCTTATTTGTTTTGTATTTAATAGCCATCACTTTTTTCTTTTAAATGTTATTTTATTTTTTCCAGTTACAAATTAAGACATATAAAAAACATTGACTGCCAAACAGAGGACTTTCTGTTTGATTCTGGAAGCAACTGGAAGCCATTGGAGTATAATGATATCCCATGATGTCCATTCTTCATGGAATATTATCATGTTTGGGAAGTATTAGTAGATCACACTGATCCTGTACTGAAAGGTAGAGGAGGTTGGCCTATGGAATAGTGAAAGAAAAACAATGGCATGAGATAAAGGATGGGTAGGAGCAGCACTTGATAGACATGCTTTCTCCTGAATGATTACTGTAGGTTTTCCAATGCCTTTGGTGAAACCTATTTCTTTTCTTTCTTGCTACTTTTTTTTAAATGAATGGGCTTCCACTCTTTGGTAAATTCTTTGTTAGGTGTGGGTATACATAAATAACAAATATTTATGATAGTTAAGGAACAAATGAAGTTTGTTTTAATTTGTATTTATAAGAATGAGATACCTAAGTAAGATTGCAGGTATCAGGTCATAGGTAAAAAGGAGAAAATTGAAGGAGAGGGAATGAGAATAAACTTTGGAAAAAAGTAGGAGAACATTGCAAGTGTATAAAAGTAAAAAGAGCTTTCACTACAGCATGGAACAGATAGGGGTAGCTAGGTGATGCAGTGGATAGAAGCACTAACCTTGGAGTCAGGAGACCCTGAGTTCAAATGTGACATCAAAAAGTTGATACTTTGATATGTACTAGTTTTGTGACCTTGGGAAATTTCAGCTTTTGCAGAAATAGGTAATCTATTCTGTAAGGCTGTCTCAGTTGAGAACTCTTATAGATATCATTTTTTTAAATGATACATGTCATTCTTTATTTAAAAAATGAATTCTACATTATACCCCTTCTTCCCTCCCTTCTTTCTCTCTCCCTGTGATAATAAAAAATCAGTAATTGATCATTTATTAATTTGAGAATTGTTTGTACTTTAAAAATTTGACTCAATTCCTAGTTTCTGCCATACTTTTTTCCAGTTTTCCCAGGAATTTTGATCAAATAATGAGTTCTTGTTCCAAAAGTTTGGATCTTTGAGATTTTCATATTAGATTATCTTACTACATTACTATTGTCATTGCTATAATGTAATTTGTACTGAATCTATTCCACTGATCCACCATTCTATTTCTTATGTAGTGCCAGATTGTTTTAATTACATTTTATAATTCAATTTGAGATCTGGTAAAGCTCGATTACCTTTCAAATTTTTTCCATTTATTTTCTTGATATCCTTGAACTTTTATTCTAACAGATAAATTTTGTTATTATTTTTCTAACTCTATAAAATATTTTTGATAGTTTTATTGGTATAGCATTGAAAAAATAGATTAAATTAGAATTATTTTTATTATATGGCTTGGCCTACTCATGAGAAATTAATATTTTTCCAGTTGTTTACATCTTTTATTTGTGTGAAAAGTATTTTATGGTTATGTTCATATAGTTCTTAGATTTGTCCTTGGCAGGAAAACTCCCAAATATTAAATATTATCTACAATTATTTTAATAGAATTTCTTCTTCTATCACTTACTGCTGTATTTTATTGGTAATAGATAAGAATGCAGATGATTTATGTGATTTTAATTTTGAATCCTGCAACTTTGCTAAAGTTGTTAATTGCTTCAAGTAGTTATTTACTTGATTTTCTGTTACTCTCTATGTATACCATCACATTATCTGCAAAGTGATAGTTTTGTTTCCTCCTTGCCTATTTGAATTCTTTTAATTTATTTTTCTTGACATTAATATAGCTAACACTTCTAATACATCATTAAATAACAGAGGTAATATTGTGCATCCTTGCTTTACTCCTGATTGTATTGGGAAGGCTTCTAACTTATCCCTATTACAGATGATAGTTTTAGATGAATATGGCTTATCAGTTTAAGGTAAACTCCATTTATTCCTATGCCCTCTAATGTGTTTAGTAGAAATGAGTGCTATATTTTGTCAAAAAAATTTCTGCATCTGTTGAGATAATAATGATTTTTGTTGATTTTATTTTTGATATGGTCAATTATCTGATAGATTTTTCTAATTTAAAACTTTAATATTTCTTTTTTAATTGTTATTTTATTTTTCCCAATATGCTATGAAATTTTTTCAACATTCATTAATATGCATATGTATATTTTTAAATTATAAAATTTCTGTCAACCCTCCCTTTTCAGTCCCCTCCACTCACTGGCGAACCATCAGGATACTATTATATATTTGCTTTTGTGTTAAACATGTTTAGAGATTAGTAATTTTTGGTGTGAGAAATTAAGATTAAGGGAAATATGTAAGAGATTTTTTTTAAAAAAGTGAATGCAATGTTCATCAGATTCTGAAGGGCTTTCCCCCTTTGTTTTGTTTTGCTTTTCATCCTTCCTCTGGATGGGGATAGCATTTTCCACAGCCAATCTAATAGGGTTGTCATAACTCTTTGAACTGCTGAGAGGAGCTGTATCCATCAATGTTGATCTACTCACAATATTGTTTTTAATGTGTGGAATGTTCTCTTGATTTTGCCCCCTTTTCACTCAGTATCAGATACTGTATTTAATTCCATGCTTCTCTAGAATCTAACCAATTATGGTTTCTTACAGAACCATAGTATTTTATAATATTCATAAACTATAACTTGCTCAACCATTCCTCAATTGATGGGAATCCCCTCAATTTCTTTTTTTTTCCTGCAAGGCAAATGGGGTTAAGTGGCTTGCCCAAGGCCACACAGCTAGGTAATGATTAAATATCTGAGACTGGAACTAACCCTACATTTCTGGTCATGAATCTCATGATAAATGATAAATTGCTGTAATCTTTTTGCTAGTGATTTATTTAAATTTTTGCATCAACATTCATAAGGAAAATTTGTCTATAATTTTATTTCTCTGTTCCGACTCTTCCTTGTTTAAGTAACAGCACCACAGTTGTCTCATAAAAGAACTTGGTAGGACTTGTTCTTCACCTATTTTTTAAAATAGTTCAAATTGGATTAATGTGTTTGGCAGAATTCACTTTTAAATCCATCCAGTCCTGATAATTTTTTCTTAGGAAGTTCAATGAACAAGACTTCTTTTTTCTGAGATTTGGTTATTAAAGTGTTTTTTGTTAATCTGGAGGTGATTTATGTTTTTGAGGATATTCATCCATTTCATTTAATTCACAAATTTATTGACTTTATATAATTGGGCATAATAGCTCCTAACAGTTGTCTTAATTTCCTCTTCATCAGTGGTTAATTCATCCCTTTCATTTAGTTTTCTTCTTTTCTTTTTTTAAATCAAATTAACCAATGGTTTGCATATTTTATTGTCTGTTATAGAACACAACCTTCTAGTTATAGTTATTAATTCAATGGTTTTCTTATTTTAAATTTATTAATTTCTCCTTTGAATTTCAGGATTTTCAATTTGTTGTTTGGTGATGGATTTTTAATTTGTTCTTTTTCTAGTTTTTTTTTAATTTGCATGCCCAATTCAGAAATCTGTTTTTTGTCCTCGACTTTACTGATGGAAATAGTTAGAGAAATAGAGATTATTTTTTCAATAAATTTTGGTATGTTGTCATTTTCTTTGTTATTTCCATTTTTTCTTTTCGCCCATTTGTTTTTTAGAATTAGATTGTTTGATATCCAATTATTTTTTAATCTCTCCCTTGTCCATTATTGAATGTAATTTATATTGCATTATAACCTGAAAAGGATGTATCTACTATTTCTTCTTTTTCTGAATTTGATTGTGAGTTGTTTATATCTTAACACATGCCCATTTTTTTTGCATAGGTACCATGTACTTCTGAGAAAAAAAAGGTATTTTTTTCCCTATTCCCATTCCATTTTCTCCAGTAATCTATCATATTTCACTTTTCCAGAGTCTTATTCAGCTCCTTAACTTTTTTCTTGTTTATTTTTTTTTTGGTTAGATTTATCTAGTTCAGAGAGGGAGAAATTGAGACACCCCACTAGTATAGTTTTATTATGTTTCCTACTGTAACTCACTAAACTTCTTCAAAAATATAGAGACTATATCCTTTGGATAAGCTTCCCTTCTGGCTTGTATTGAGGAATGGAACCTCCCTGTTGGCCTCCCCAGGGTGTGGTATGAATAGGGTCTTTCTGCCAGATTGCTATGGTAACAGTATCTTTCTAGGAGCTGGCCCTGGAAGAGGGACCTTGCTGTTGGTCTGCCCCAGAGGTGGGGGTGCTGCCTGTAGGTTTTCTGTGGAAACAGGATCTCTCTGCTGGCAGGGCCTAGAGGAGAAATTTTGTTGCTAGTCTGTTCCAGGGATGGGGGCCCTACTGATATGTTGCTATGGAAACAGGGTCTCTCTGCTGTCAGGCACTGGGGTGGGGGTGGGGTCTTGCTTTTGGTTAGCTCTGGAACTTCACTACTGGTGAACAATAGGATCAAGGCCTGGCTGGTATCTTGTACTGGCGTTGGGGTCAGTGGGGTGAGATCTTGCTGCAGGCTCCCTCTGTGAGGCTGGCTTCTCTTGGCCCTCATTCCCCTCTTACCCCAATGAGACAGACCCTCCCTGAGTGCTTCCCTCTTTCTTGAAGGAATTCTGAGGCAGTTTTCTATTGTTTGGAGGAGAGACCCAAAGGACTATCCCTCCCTTCTTATCCCCTTCCTCATGACAATGAATAATCTGACATAAATTAAACATATATAATCATAAAATTATTTTCTTAAAAATTGAATGAACCTGATAGTTCATGTAACATGGCACGTGCATTGTTTGACCTGAATTTTGCTGCCTTTTAGTTAAAAGTCCTTTAGTCATTTATAAGTAAACTTCACCGCAACCCAAATTCAATAATAAATTTAATAAATTTAAAATCAGAAAACCATTGAACTAATAGATATAACTAGAAGCTTGTCTTATAATAGACAATAAAATATGCAAACAATTGGTTAATTTGATTTAAAAAAGAAAAGAAAACGAAATGAAAGGGGTGAATAAACCACTGATGAAGAAGAAATTAAGGCAATTGTTAGGAGCTATTATGCCCATCATATAAAGTCAATAAATTTGAGAATTAAATGAAATGGATGAATATCCTCAAAAATATAAATCATGAGGTCTTCTTGGCAAAAATACTGGACTGATTTTTCCATTTCTTTCTCCAGTGTGTCCCCATTTTACAGATGAGAAATTGAGGTGTTTAGGGGTAAAGTGACTTGCCCTGGGTCATACAGTCAGTAATATGTGTCTAAAGTCAAACTTGAATTCAGGTCTCCCTGACTTCAAACAAATCCTCTATTTACTGCACCACTTTACCCATGTTTTCATTATTACTGCTTTTTTTAATCAAGTTTAAGATTTGGTACTGCTAGGACATCTTCATAATTATTTTTTCATTGATTCTCATGATATTCTTGAATTTTGGTTCCTTCGGTTGAATTTTGTTATTTTTCTAGCTTTATATAAAAATTTTTGGCAGTTTTATTAATAAGACAATGAATGAACATTTTATTCTTGATACTTGTACTTCTGACAAACACTCAGACATCACCTACACCACAACTCCCACCAAAAATCTATACTTTCCTAAAAAAATTTCTTAATTTTATATTTTTCTGATTACATGTAAAGACAATTTTCACCATTCACTTTTTGTAAGATTTTAACTTCCATATTTTTCTGCCTCCCTCTCTTCTTATCTCCTTCCTCGTGACAATGAATAATCTGACATAAGTTAAACATTTATAATCATAAAATTATTTTCTTAAAAGTTGAATGAACCTGATAGTTCATGTAACATGACACATGCATTGTTTGACCTGAATTTTGCTGCCTTTTAGTTAAAAGTCCTTTAGTCATTTATAATTAAACTTCACCCCAACCCAAATTCAAATAATGCAAATTCCAAGTGATTAGAATAGAGTTTTTTGAATTAAAGGTGATAAAAGACCTGCCCAATGTCACACAAGAGGAAATGAGCTTCAATCTTTAAAATAGAGAATAAAACCAGTAAGTGTGTGAGGGCAAGGTTCTAATTATTTTTGTTTATTAAGGATCCCAGGATAGCTCTCAGATGGTAGAGGTGATGTTCGCCTTGATGTTCTGGACCCATTCCAGTTTAGGTAATTGCTAATTACAATCTGTCTACCTAGTTCCCAGTACTCTAGCCTTTGAATGTTATTTTTCTTCACTTAGTAATATTTAACTATTGTTTACCTACCAAACTATATGACTGTTAGAACAGCTGGTTGCTTTCTGTCCCATTGAGAGGTTTGTCTTGATCCCCCTTACCCATTTGTATATGTAAAAGAGATAAAATAAAACCAGGCTTTTGAAATAACTGGTATGCAACTCATTTTATCAAACCAGAAATGCATATCTTTTGGTGTCGGTATCTAGGTAAATGTATATATACTATGCTGCATACTGATATGGTTAGTTGAAGATGAGATATTATAGGTAGAATCACAGAATCACAAACTTTGAAGACATTATCTCTAAGACAAGAAAACATTCATCCTACCCTTAAAGATATCCAGTGAAAAGAGTCCAGGAGAGAAGTTTTTAGGGACAGAACTAGAATAGAAACCATGTGAGCATGAAAGGGGGGATGGAGTCAAGACAGTATCTCTGTTGTCTGTTATCTTTATCCAAAATCATGCTTTCATTTTCTGCTTTTCTGGGTGTTCCTGAATACTGATAACTTTTTTCTTCCTCATTTGACAGTGAAGGAAGAAAGAGGGAAGGGGAAGACGGAAAGAAGGAACAAGAAACCTACTATTACTATTTCACTTCAGGACAATTGTATTTTTTAGGGGGGGAAATTTCATTATGTAGTACCATAATCTTTTTTTTTTCCTTCTGCTCTAAGGTACAAGAAGTACTTGTCTAATTACTCTTTCACATGTTACTCCTTTCTATACTTGAAGACAGTTATCATATTCCCTCTTTAACCTTGTTTAGATTAAGCATTTACAGTTAATTCAGCAGAACTGATTATGATTTCAAAGCCCTATATCATCCTGTTACATGCTTTAAACTTATGTGTCCTTCCCAAGATGTGCCTAGAAGTTAATCTTGTCTTCATATGAGATCTGATTACAGCAGAATACCTAACTTGTTGGGTTTTTTTTAAATATTTATGAGGCAGCTAGGTGTCACAGTGGATAGAGCATCAGCCCTGGATTCAGGAGGACCCAAGTTCACATCCACCCTAAGACACTTAATAATTACCTAGCTGTGTGACCTAGGGAAAGTCACTTGACCCCACTGCCTTTCAAAAAAACTGAAAATAAAAAATATATTTACTTGTTTTTAAAATCATTGCTGAAGGGAGGGGGTGGGAAGAGAGGGTAGAAGAAAATTTTGTAACTTAAAAAAAATATATATATATATATGTACTTATGGATGAAAATAAATAAATAAAAATTTTAAAAAAGAAAATGAAGGACAAACATTTCCAAAATGGAACTATGTTAAACAAGATTTGTATATGTACAACCTAAAGTGTCTGTGTACATATATGTATATATGTATATATGTATATAATTGGAAAATATCTAACAAAATAAGTAAAAATTACAATATAAAAATAATATGCTAGTAAATGTCTAAGAAATTTTCTAAAAGCAAGCGATTATCCTTCAATATCTTAAAACATGTTGAAATTTATGTGCTGTAAGAGCATGCTTTAATATGTTGCTACATAATGGATTTTTTAGCAGAAACTATGCTTAATATGTAAAAATAACAGCAGAAACTAAAAAATAAAATAAATTATGGAATAAAACAAGCATTTCTATAACACAGTATAATTTTTTAAAAAAGATGATTGAACAAGAAACTGCAAATCTACCATGCACAGCTTCTTATTCCTTTTAAATATATAAAAGTTATTATGCATATTGCTTTTATCCCCCTTTTTCCCCTTCCCCCTCACTCCATCTTAGAGACAGCTAGCATTAGACACTGTGGTGTCTATTTGTATGCACCATTTTTGTTTTGGTCCATCCTATAGATAGATAGATAGATAGATAGATAGATAGATAGATAGATAGATAGATACAGATAGATAGATATTCTTTTCAGTGAAAAATGTAGTAAATTCAAAGTTAAACAGTTTTGCCTTCATTCCATCATCTATTATCATCATTGTCCCATTTACTCTAAAATATAATGTATGATCCCTTTCTTTTCTTTCTAGAATATGATCAAATTGTTCCTGGAATAATTGTTCCTAAAAGAGGCATATTGGTCTGGTAGCCTATCACCCTCTCACCATCCCAGTGACTTCCAGGTTCAGAATATCCCTTGCTGGCCCTCTAGAAGTTGGCTCAACTCTTTGGAATGTATGGTCCTTGAAGACATTGACTGTATTTACTTTTTCTTTCCCTTTTACAAACTCTAACATTTATTCCTAATACTTAGCACAAAGTAAATACTTAGAAAATGCAATTTCATTTAGTCATTCATTCTTCCATTTATGTAGTCATTAATTTTCCAATATAGCTAAAAAAATCCCTTCTTATGTCTTTAGTTTTCATAGCAAGACTTAGATAATTCAAATCTGTAGCATGCAGGACATAGCATGGTATCTGAGTAGGCCAGGAATTCTGGAATCCCAAGGGTTAATAGCCTTCCAGAAAGTTAATTGGTACCAAGTCATTTGGCAGATTCCAAGGATAACAGTACTATATAAATGAAAGTACACACCACAGGATATTAGGCAGAGATGGTTAGCAACCCTCTGTTTTAACTCAGCCTTGTCAGGATCTGAATTCATTAACTCTCACCCACACCACTGCTGAATTGTAATATTTTCTTTTCTCATTGACTTGTACTCTTATACTATAGAAGTACTAGCAATAATCTCTAAAAAACAACTGCATTCATCATCCATCATCACTGGTATTACTTGATCTTACCCTCTAAATTCTTTTCCCATCAAAAGAGTGATCTCTTAGTCTAGATTATCTAATCCAATCTATATTTGACTGAGAAATCTCTCAAATTCCTGGTAAGTGATCATCTAGTGAATTTTTGAAAATATTTTGTGAAGACTCACCTTCCAGGGCAGCTAGTTCTGCCTTTCAATCATTCTGTTAAGAAGTTGGAGTCCCCCCCACCCAATCTTAAAACAAAATTCTTCTATTTTTATCCATTGTTTTTAATTCTTTGGTAAAACAGAACAAATTGTGTATCTCTTAAATGGGTAGAGCCTCAAATATTTAAAGATGCCAGTCATGTCCTTTTTAAAGTCTTTTTTCCCCTCTCTAGGTTGAATAACCACAGTTTTTTACTAAAAACTTATGTATAGCATCGCATTGATCTTGTAATGCATCAAAAAAGGAAATGAAGTTTGTCTTACATGACTTTCTTCTCTTTCTTATGCCTAGCAATAGAAGATTGGAGTCAAAGAGCATGAGGGTTTTAATCATTTTATTTGCATGATTACCAATTGCTTTCCAGAAGGGTTATATACCAATTCACATTTCCACAAACAATGCACCAGTGTGCTTATCTTTCCACAATTCTTTTGACATTGACTAATCCATCTTTGCCATCACTGGCTGTGTACCAAAACCCGGAAGTTGTTTTGATTTGTATTTATCAAATTTTTAGGGATTTATAGTATTCCTTCAGAAGTCCATTTTCTCTTAAGACCTGTTTTTCTTCACTGATATTCAGTATATTTTAGTAGCATAAAGATCTCTGGACCTGAAAGTCAGAAAAATGTGGTATCAAATTTTGGCTCTGGCACTAAGAAATTTTGTTACAAAAGACAAGTTTCTTAAACTTTCTGAAATTTAATTTCTTTATCTGTAAAACTGGAATAATAAAACCTATAATCTTCACCTAAGTGTGCTGTTATGAGGCTCAAATGAAATAATGTATATAAAGTGCTTTTTAAAGTTTAAAGTCCTACATTTATGTCAAATATTACTATACTATATTTGCTCTCCCTACTTCTCCCTTTTCCTTTTGGATTAATTTTGAAACATTTTAGCCAAATGCATATTAACTAGGCCTTGTGAGATATATTCCATTTCTATCATTTCAATATTTAAAACCCTAGTTAGTAAATTTGAATACTCTTCTCAAACAGGGCAGCTAGATGGTGTGGTATATAGCACACTGGACCTGGAGTCAGGAAGAACTGAGTTCAAATCCAGTCTCAGGCATTTCCTAGTTGTGTGACTCTCATAAGTCACTTCACCCTGTTTGCCTGTTTCCTCATCTGTAAAATGAGCTGGAGAAGGAACTGGCAAACCATTCTAATATCTTTGCCAAGAAAACCTCCAATGAGGTCATGAAGAATAGTACACAATGAAAATGACTAAACAACAAAATCAAATTCCTTTTTCTTAACCAGATATTCATAGCCCTAATTCACTCTTTCTTTCTGAAGTCTTAACTTTTATACATAGATAGCATTGATGAAAATATGCCAGTGTATATAGTATTAGGTCTTTGTTTTCTTACCCAGAACTTCATATGGCACAAGTAAAGGACTTTCAGGATCTGATAGAATCTTAGTGGCATGTTGTATCAATGCCATAACAGCTAAACAAAAATTTCCAAGTCTTAGTTCAATGTTAACAGTGCATAATGGGATGAGAGTAATTATAAAAATTTATTCTCAGGAAACTGTCCATCATATCTCAGGTAAATCATTCATTCATATAAAAACATCAGCCACCTACTCCATTGTTCATATTTTGTAAGCAAATGTATGCTTTTGTAACCTTTAAGGGATAGTCAACCATGTCAGTTGTAGAATAAACCTATTATCCATTTTTCTAGGGAGGCTTTGGATGATAGATCCTTTTTTTTTTAAAGATTTTTCAAGGCAATGGGGTTAAGTGGCTTGCCCAAGGCCACACAGCTAGGTAATTATTAAGTGTGTGAGGCTGGATTTGAACTCAGGTACTCCTGACTCCAAGGCCGGTGCTCTTATCTACTGTTCCACCTAGCCACTCCTGATAGATCTTTTAAGCTCAGTAATTCTGAGCTGAAGTGAGTTAAATCTAACAAATATGATTAGTCTGTAGGAGACAGAGGTGACAGGCTGCCTAATAGGGGTAAACCAGTTCAGGTCAGGGATGAGCAAGTTAGAGATCCAATGACTATCTCCTGTGGGATCTAGCTTGTGAGTGGCCACTTGAAAGTATTCCTAATCATATACACACAAAGAATGAAGCAGCATTGAGTGTTTCCTCCTCTTTTGATACTGTTGGATATATAAACTTTTTGTTCCTTGTGAAATCTGTGGATCTGTATATCATTATTTCTGGGAATAAATAAATTTACTTTTTTAAAAAAATCATTTACCTGGTATATGATAAGTGTCCTGGGAAATCAAAGAGGATCCAATTCTAACTGACTTTATAATTTGAAATGTTCTGTGTTCTGTATTTTCCCCTTTCTCTACTGCAACACATTTCAATGTTCTGATGCAGGTCAGCATTCTCTTCTGTCCTTTCAGATTCTATTTCCTTTTGAAAAAAAAAATCTTTGAAGCATTTCCTCCAAGGAAAACTCTTTCCCAGATAACATGGAAAGATTCTATCCTCTAGCATGTTCACCTTCCTTTGCAGTGGGGATGCTAATCTAAACTTTTGCATGTGTAGATAATCATTGGGGTAGCTAGGTAGTGACATTAATCTGTAACTTTTGCATGTGTAGATTATCACTAGGACAACTAGGTGGTGAATTATATAGAGGACCAGTCCTGGAGTCAAGCATACTCATCTTCCTCAGTTAAATTCTAGTCAGCCTCAGATGCTTACTAACTGTGTGATTCTGGGCAATTCACTTCATCATATTTACCTCAGTTTCCTCATCTGTGAAATGATCTGGAAGAAAAAATAAAACCACTTCAGTATCTTTGTCAGGAAAACTCTAAATGTGATCATGAAGAGCAGGACATGACTAACAACAACAAAAGATAATCATGGAGCAGAATATAAAAGAACTATAAAAGGAGCATCCTTTAGGTTCGTGTTCTGTTTGTTCCCATTACCCATCTTCCACTTTCTACCCCCACAGATCAATAGAATGGTATCAATCATCCCTTTCATTCTATTATAGTCAAACCTTACATTACTTAACAGATGTTTTTCTGAGAAGTTGAATATGAGTCATTTCTCTTTTTTTAGTCTTTTTTTTTTGCAAGGCAAATGGGGTTAAGTGGCTTGCCCAAGGCCACACGCCTAGGTAATTATTAAGTATTTGAGACTGGATTTGAACCCAGGTACTCCTGACTCCAAGGCCAGTGCTTTATCCACTATGCCACCTAGCCTCCCCTGAGTCATTTCTTTTAATACATCAAATAATATTATAAAAACATAAGGAAGTTTATTAAACAGAGGAACCCTGTAGTGACTGCTTTTATAAAAGTGAGAAATTATTGCATAAGGTGAATAATTTCTTTTGCAAGCTAGCCTTTTTGTGTGTATATTTGGTTTTCTAAGTTGGAACAGATCAGTAATTTGTGATATGTGATGTTTCATTATAATACTACTGGTGGTATGATAGCATTGTAGTCTGTCCAATATCTAGCTCTTTCCACAGTAACTGAAGTGATTGGGTTCCAAATTGGACTTCATCGTTGGAGTAAATTGCAATGATGACTAAAAGCATGTTTTTCACTTCTAAGGAATCTATGTAAACAACACAGCACTATTCATCTGTAGAGCACCCAGCAACTCCATCAGAATAAACTGAATTTCTCATTTTCCTCTCCTTACACTACTTACCTCTTCCAGAAAACTTTCTGTTCCTTTATCCCAGGGTTCTGCACTCGATTTCTTTTCTTTGCTCTTTTTAATCTTTCTTAGTTATTTTATTAATTCCCACAGGTGTAGCTATTATCTTTGTGCATTTGACTCTCAGTTCTACATAGTGAGTTTGAAACTCTCTTTTAATCCCTAGTCCAAATCCATTGTACCTTTTATACACGTCTCTCTACCTCGATATCCCCATAAATATTTCAAACTACTACATCTCAAGTAGAATTCCTTTTCTATTTTTTCTTAATGTCCTTATTTCTATTCAGAGTACCAGGAGGCAGATAGGTGACTTAGTGAATAGAGTATTGGGCCTGAAGTCCAGAAAAACTGAGTTCAAATCCAGCCTCAAACATTTACTAGTTATGTGACTCTGGACAAATTACCTTGATCCACTAGAGAAGGAAATGACAAACCATTCTTCAGATGTTTATCAAGAAAACACCATGGACATTATGGTGCAAGGAGTCATGAAGAATCATACAAAACTGAATAACTGAACATCAACAAAATTCAGGGTACCACCATCCTTCCAGTTCCTTAGCCTTACAACATTGGTTTTAATCAACTTTTCTCTTGTACTCTTTGTATCTATTCAGTTACAAAGTCATTTTGATTTTAACCTCTCAATATTTCTTAGATCTATTCTCTTTTCTTTTCTATTCACACATCCAGAATTCTAGTTCAGGCCCTTATTCACTTTCACTTGGATCATTTTAATCACTTTCTAATTGCCCTTCCATTCTCATATGTCCTCTCCAATTCATTTTTTACATATCTGTAAAAGAAATATTTCCACATCACAAGTCAAGTCAATCATTTTTAATGGCTTATGTACCAGGTACTATGCTAATCAATAGGTAAAAGTAGAAGTAAAAAGAAGCCCTCATGGAACTGATATTCTAATATCTTAGAATATTGCCTAACTTTTAGACAATAGGGGAAAAGGGAACTAAATAGTGAGAAATGGGAAGTAAGGATAAAGGAACTCACTTGATGAATTCTAAATCATCAGAAACAGTGCTGAAAGAAGAATGAAGGCTGGCTGGCCTGATCCTTTCCTCAAAATAGAAGTTTTCAGAGATAATCACCAATGGGAAATGGGGGAATGGGAATGAAGGGAAGAATACCTCTGGGATTGGAAGGCACAGAAGATGAGGGAACTTACAGAGTCAAAAGGCAGCTGAAGTGGTAAAGTCTAGAGTTTCAAAAGGAGAAAAAGGAGAGAGTTTTTCATATCTCTCCTCTCTTTATATATCTGCAGTGTCTTCCTCTTTCTTCCAGGATAAAATCCAAAACCCTTGCATATTTAAAGCTTTATGTAATTTGACTCCAGTCTACATTGAAGGTTTATTTCACATATCTTTCCTTTCTGTACTTCCACCCAAAGTGGCCTGATTGTTGTTTCTCATATGTAATATTTATGTCCCATCTAAATGCCTTTTCTAATCTTTGTGCAAATCATTATCTATCCACCAATCAATTTATAAACATCCATGTCCTGAAGAAATTATTTTTTTTCACCTTTATCTTATAAAATTCAGTTTTCTTCAAGTATTATGTTCTACTCAAGTTCTATCCCAATTCCACTAGTTGCTAATATTTAATATTCTTCTTGCCCCTCCGGAAATGACTTCATGTTTCTGTAATTTTATATATATATATATATATATATATATATATATATATATATATGTATGTATGTATCTATCTATCTATCTATCTATCTAAATGTGTTTAAATTTAATTGTCTGTATATATTTTATCTCTCCTTCAACTTTCCTAGAAAGCAGTTCAGGGTTTCTATGTGGAACAGTTAATGGAGTGCAGAATTTGGACTCAGGATGACTTAGTATGACCCTAGGCAAATCTCTTAGTCTTTTTTAGCCTCAGTTTTCACATCTGCAAAATGATGATGATGATGATGATGATAATAATAATAATAATAATGATAATAATGCTTACCTCTCAGGGTTTTTATGCTATTAAATCTGTTAAAAGTTTGTAAACTTTAAAATAACATGTACTGTTATATTATTATCATTATCATTATCATTATCATTATTATTATTATTATTATCATGTTCCTTGAGTATAGGGACCATTTAAATTTTTTATATTTTTATCTATAGTGCCTAACATTTAGTAGAAACTTAATAAGCAATTTTTGATTATTAATGAATTTATGGATGCTTCTTGATGCAATTACTTATCCTCTAAGCCTCAAAATGATTGGTAATACTTTGACTCCCTATTAATTTTTTTAACTTTGAGTCACATTTTCTGATATACTTTCATCATTTTCACCCATGTGCAATTTTCCATTAAAGTCATTATGTATAAAGATGAATATTTGTCAAGGTCTATAAAAAATTTTCTGACTTGATTTTCTGCAATGAACTTCAGGGCATGAATTACAATTATAATTATGGTGGTCTCTTTGTTTAAGCTTATTAAGAACATTTTCTTTTCAAAAGATGCCATTTGTGTATGATGTATTTTTCATTCAATGAGTTATACTAGTTTGGACAGTTCATGTAGGCTGATTCCTTTAGCATTAATTATCTGTGAGAGTAACAGTAGATAAATCTGAATTAAAGCACACACTGCCTACTATGAGGCAGACACTATGCTAAGCTCTAGGGATGTAAAGAAAAGGTATAAGATAGTCATTACCCTCAAAGAGTTCACATTAAAAGAAAACAGGATTGGGTAGGAAGGGTACTTGGTGCAATGAAATACTTCACCATGAAATAATGAAGTGAATATCTTGATTAGCCTCTTCAAAGGATATACCCTCTGACCAGAGAGAGGAAGGAATACATACAGGGGGTGTGAATTTCAGAGTTGATGTCATCTTGCAGAATGATGATATTCTAGGGATCATGAAGTACCAGAGAGCATCCAATTGGGAACGGATGAGGTAAATGCTCTATACTCTCTCTTTAATTATTTATTAAGATCATGATATATGACCTTCACTGGGCTAGATATTGTAGGGTTTATAAAATACTGTAATTCTACCAATAGTAATGATAATTAAGACAATTCATCCATGTTTCTTGCCTGTTATGCAAGAATTGATTTAATCTCCAATGGAGAATTAGTAGGAAATTTCATTGTTAAATTTATGTCCCAAGGAGTTGAGTGAGGGGCATGGTGTTTCAGTTACTTGAATCACAAAACTAATACGTTTCAGAGGAAGGACTTGAACCCAAGTTTTTCCAAGTTTTCTGATGTCTATCTACTTTTCCAGGAGTCTCCACTCTTTCCTTGTTCTCCCTCCCATTCATCTTGAATAAGAGTGCAAGAGCCTCCCTCTAGGTTTTTCTTTGTTCGTTTTTCTAACAGCATGTGGATCTGAGTACAATGCTTACTCTTGTCCCAAAACAACCTTTAACATGGAAATGGAATTTTGTTTTGTTTTGAGAAATTGTTACTTTGCAACTGATTACATGCCATTTTCTGATTTTTTTCATGAGCATTCTTTTATATATAGCTCGTTTAAATGTAATTGTGAGTTGTAATGGCTTTGTCATTATAGCATATCTGTTCTAGTTTCCTAGATAAACTGAGTTCAAGCAGAAGGATCACTAGGAAACAGTCAATGTGGGTGGGAACCAAAACAGACAACATCAACAAAATCCTCACTCTTTTATATGAGAGAAATTCAAACATATTCATATAGGATGCTATCTAAGAGCTTAGAGAAGTAGAATTTTTAGTAACTCTTGAGATATTCTCATGGAGTCTATGCATAGAAAGGTAAGGAATGAAATACATGTATCTCTTGCTTTCATTAACATTGAATGAGTTGGTCCAGATGAAGAATATGCAGTCTGAACTTTTGCTCCCAAAATAAAATCTAAGTCAAAATAAGTTTGACTCCTGGGAGAAATTAAGTAGCATCCTTCTTATTAGGCAGTATTTATTGAGCCTCCCAATGGACAAGGCACATTGTTCAAGAAATAAAACTCCCTGTCTTACTGGAATCTGTATGCTAGACATGTGAATTTTGACCTTACCTTTTAATTTTTAATTTCATCCATAATATAGAGAATGGTTTACCATATTACTAAAAAATAATTTTTTTTTCCTTGCTGAAGTCAGCCTAGAAAAGTAATAAGAAAATCCCAAGAGCCCATCAAGAATCCCATCTTCCTTTTTTTTTGCCAGTTGAGAGGGGATTGTCTAAGCCTGGGAGAGCTCGTGCATGGATTTTGTTAATTGAACTGACTATTTTGTTCTTTGGAGTTTGAAACTTCATGACTCGTATGTCGAATCCATAACTCAGATACTGTGGGAAGTAATTCACTATATCAGATAAGCTTTTTTCCACTGCTGGTTTTCTTATTTCTGTCTCATCAGAGATAGCAAATTGCTTCTATTGTGTCTAAGGCATCATTTAAACACGAGCCCTATTTGAAATGTAAGTGTGGAATAATGTTAACAGGAGAACATTGGCTTAATAATTGTGCCTAAGGCGACAATTTGTACTTGTGGATGGGGGGTGGAGGTAATGTATGTCCTAAAGTAATGTATCTTTGGAGTCATCCCAGTACCCCAAATTGCTGTGTTGATGAGGTGCATCTTATAAGTGCGTGATTGTGGCTATTAGAATAGAAAAATACATATTTTCAGGATGTTCTGACTTTGAGATGTGAAACAAGTTGTCAGTATTACAAAAGGGAGCCTTACATTATCGTAAGATTCAAGAACTTCATGCCTTAACCAGTCTGGTTATGTATCTGAGTGTACCCCATCCCCTTTAACCCTTCCCCAAAGCATCACTGTTCCATGTGCCTATTTCTAATGTCACTATTATTCTGTAATGGAAATGTATTATTTCCCCTCAGACTGATGATGAGCTGTGCTATCTGGGAGGCAAAAAGCCATCTATTGAACAGCCTTGATCGCTTTGACTGGTGGTGAGGGCCATTAGAGAAAGTCTTCTTTGTACCCATTAGTAGTTATATCAGTGAAATTGAATGGTGAGAACTAGTCAGAAAGTACATCATCAAACTTCTTGTATTTATTGTAATCAACCTAGATGGTTAATGGTTTTTGTCATTACAGCATAATGTATTACTATGTTCCTTTGGTGCATTTTGATCCAAGTTTTAGAACATGCAAGCATTTTCCCATAGTGGGCCTATTTGAAGAATGAATTTGGTGGGATGGGTGAGGGGTTAAGGGAAGGAGTAACAAACTGGAGAGAAGAAGAGATGTGAAAGTGAAAGCTCTCAAATCAGTAATTTTGTGATATGATTCACTGACATTGTATGTGATTTTGTGTAAGAGAGAGTATTCTGAGCACCTCATATACCTGCTAATATTTTGTTTCAACTTATCTTAATTTATGTAGTGAACAATAAAAATCCAATATTTGTTTTTCCTCCATGTACATCAGAACTTGAACTTAAAAGCTAGAGACATTCCAAACTTCCCAAAATAGTTGTTATTTTCTGCAGGAACCAATAAAAAAACAGTAGATTGAACTGACTTTATTTATTTTCCATCCAGAAACATTTTTTAATTGTACCATTTATACATGGCCTTATGACTTTAACAGATTGAAGTTATAATATATATAATAAACTAGATCTTTAAGTAGGGTGGACCACTTTTGCCTTTGCTCTACAAACCTAGTATTTTGTAGAACTGATAGCACTTACTCAGCAGGTAGCAACAACTGAATTTAGCATCTAGTTAGGGATATTTAGTTCAACTGGAAAGGAACAGTGGTTAAAGCCCTGGGCCTGGACTCAGGACTTGGTGAGTTTATATCTGGTCTCAGAAACTAGTTGTATGGCCCTGGGCAAGTCACTTGACCCTAGTTGCCTCAGTTTCTTCATCTGTAAAATGAGCTGGAGAAGGAAATGTCAAACTACTCAAGTTTCTTTGCCAAGAAAACCTCAAATGGGATCTTGAAGAGTCAAACACAACTGAAATGATTGAGCAACAACATTCCAACTGTATGTCTCTCAGATGACCTGAACCTCTGCCTGCTCCAGTCACACTCTGTCATATAAGGATCATGCTCATCATACTTTGGGGTCTCTTTCTTTAGACCATAGGTCATAATCTTTCCCTTTGGTCTTCTTCCCTGGGACCCAATTAAAATAAAATTTGTTTCTGGAACATTTTTAGGTATCTGATTAGGGAGAAGGTGTTGTCAGCTGTTGTTAGGTTTAAGCATTAATTTTTGTTGTTTCAGAACAATCCAGTAACATAGTCACAATTGCTCAATAAGGTAAGAAACATTACAGTTACATTCAATTGACTTAGATTTTAGAATAAAATAGATCTAAAAGGGTGTTCACTTGAAACCTTTGACAATGTCTTCTATCTCCTGGGGTTCCCCTTCCAAAAGGGCAATGTTGCAGGACTGGTTAAATCAACAGAAAGAACAGGATCATAGGAATAAAGGCAATTTGACAGGAGAGAGAAATCAACCAAGGCCGGGATCTGTTCTCTCTACCAACCAGACTTTACCTTTAATTCCCATACACTTCACCTACTAGACAGGCTTAGCTATATTCTTCATATTACTGGATTGAGAAATGTTCCCATATCTGAATGTTAAAGCTAAAAGGAACATTTGAACTATATTATCAGTAAAAGAAAAGTATTTTTTGCAACTTAAAACAATTAAAAAAAATCACCTCCTCCTCACCCTCCCCCTTCCCTTACTTCCAGTGTAAGATCCATTTTCATATTTATTTGCTAATCATTGTTAATAAACTTTTTAAACACAGAAGATTAACTTCAATGGTAAGACATAATAACCTTATTCACCTACTCATATGACAGAAATAAGAATTAACATTATGAGACCATGATGAGAATAAAGGGAGACAGGTAGACACCCACTGACAGATATAATCATGCATCTTGGATGAATGAGCCTCTGAAAATCCAGCTTTTTGCCTGCAGTTTATAGTATTTCCGGTCTCTTGATTCAGATAAGTAGACAGTGGTTAGGTTTGCAGTTCAGAAGATTGCTTAACTCAGTGGTTGTAATTCTGAAAAATACTTCAGTATTTAAATTTTGTCTCACTATTGGACCTGTCTGCCAACATAATGGTAGCGACAACTACACAAAGAATTGTGTGTGACTATTCATCCCTGCCAGAAATTTCTTCCATCTACCTGTGGCAGATCTATGCTAGAACTTAGTAGGTAAAACCAGAGGAAAGGGAACTTTAGGTAAGCTACCCAAGATCACTCAGTGTCAGAGTGGAGTTTCAAAGATTCACTTCATTTTGGCTTTGGATTTGGATTAGATTAAGCTACCTCTTTAGGTATGTATGTATGTGTATATAATTTATTATATATGGTATGTTATATACAAATGTATTTTTCCAATACATTTATTTGGTTAGAAGTTAAGAGAGTATACTGAGGGGAGGTGATAAAACACATATAAATGGTGAGAATCCTTGATTTAAGACTGTTGAGTAGGATCTTCACTGAGAGATCCATGCTGAATCCAAAATGGTTGGACAAATTCACAATTCTACCAATAGTATATTAGTGTATCTATCTTCTAATAATACCACCAAGATTAAATGTTTCCCTCTTTTGTAATCTTTGTTAATTTTATAATTTATGAAAGCTCAGTATTTTATTAAATTGCATTTTCTCATAATTGGTGATTTGGAGCAATTTTCATATGGTTAAGAGTAAGAAATTCTTTTGGAAATTGTTCATTTGACCATTTGACTACTGCTAATAGCACTAGGTCTTTCATAATTGTGTTGATTCCAGCTATATTTTAGATTCCATAATCTATCTATCTATCTATCTATCTATCTATCTATCTATCTATCTATCTATCTATCTATCTATTTATTTTTGGTATGGCAATGAAGTTAAGAGATTTGCCTAGGGTCATTCTATGTAGTCTGTGTTTGAGGCCAGGTGTGAACTCAGGTTCTCCTGACTCCAGGGCCAGTGGTCTATTCACTGTGCCATTTAACTGCCCTAGATTCTATATCTTTAACAAACATTTGATACAAAGATTTTTTAATCCATTTAAAAATGAGATTATGCACTGGTCAATTTTCATTAGAGAAATGAGGGGCTATGTGTAATACTACATGTGTTGTCACTGTCATTAGGTTCATTGGTTAAGCTGTAGTTTTTCAAAATTTTTATTGTGGAAAGGCTTATTATATAGGGGGTGAGGGAAGAGACATACTCAGAAATGAGTGTCGAGTGAAAACAAGGGGCATCAATAATCGTTTTTTTTTTGGGGGGGGGTTGCAAGGCAATGGGGCTAAGTGACTTGCCTAAGGTCACTCTAAGTATTATGTGTCTGAGTTCTATTTTGAACTCAGGTCCTCCTGGCTCCAGGGTTGGTGCTCTATTCACTGTGCCACCTAGCTGCCCCTCCATCAATAATTCTTTAAAAAAGATTGGAAATTTTTTTTTAATTTGCTTTGTCATTTTTATTTTTATTAAGAATCCTTAAGGAAGCATATATTGTATTTCTAAACTACATATAATTTAAAATCACAGTATAATGCCATTTCCTCTGTAAAATAATATCCCAATCTGCCTCTCCTATAGCTGGTTGGGTACTCTCCTACTGTCTCATTCTTAGCACTTGATCCATTTCTTTTTCTATTCAATTGTTTTAATCTTGTCAGACTCCTCATAACCCCATTTGGGATCATTTGCCATCTCCTTCTCCATCTCATTTTATTAGATGAAGAGGCAAATAGGGTTAAGTGACTTGCCCAGGATCACACAATTATCAAGTGTCTGAGTCCAAATTTGAATGAATCTTCTTGACTCAAGGTCCGTCACTCTATGCACTATGGCACCACCTAGCGGTCTGTTGACCCTTTCCTATAGTACTTATATTTATTTATTATATTACAGTAATGATTATATTATTAATATTACATTTATCAAACACTGCTTTTATTGAATTTATTATACACACACACATTCTTTTTGTTGTTGTTCCTCATAATAATTCTTTGAAATAGATTGTACTTCAGGTGGGGAAATTGAGGATCTGAGATGTTCAACCTACTAACATGTAGGACAGAATCTGAAGCCCAAGGCTTTCCTCTTTTCTGCTTCTTTATCATATGCTTCTTATTTGACTGGATTTTATACCTGATACATCATTGTGCCCTCTATGTTGTCTAACACATAGAAGATACTTAATAAGTCCTTGTTAAATTGAATTGACTGGTTATGGTGATTACATGACTATTCAAATATTGTAACAAACAGCAAGCTGTCTCATGGATTTGCAAGCATAGTTTTTGAATTTGCAAAATTTCTGTGTCAGAAATGGACATCGGTATAACTGTTTCATACACTCCCCTCAATCCTTCTAAAACACACAGACACACACTCATACACAAACACACTCACAAATATACATGCAAACAAATGTACACACACTTACATGTTACACTCAGACATACTCATACACACTCACATGCACACCCCACACATACATACACACAAACACACATGCACACACACAGTCATGAACATACACTCACACACAAACATGCACACATAAACACACCCACATAAACACACTCATATACAAAGTCAAACACACACATAAATTCATACACATACTCACATACACAGTCAAACACACACATAAACTCTCACACACACTCACACACACAAACACACACTCTCACACAAACTCACTCATACACATGCACATGCACACACAAACACATGTGCACACATGTACATACTTACACATTTACACACTCATGCAAACACTCACACATGCATGCATGCTTACACACACTTACACGCTCATGTAAACACACATTCACACACATCCAATCACAATACATATACCTATACTTACACATGCACATACACACAAACATAATACACACACTCACACACATGCAAACATGCACTCATACACACAAAGTCATACACACATAAACACATACATACCCAAGATATAGTGTATAGAGTACTAGACATGGTGTCAGGAATTTGTGGGCTCCCTGAAATGGCTGTTTCCCTTTGTAAAGTTGAACCAACTTGATGTTTTCTTTTAGGGCTCTCGCTTCTGTGGATGAAAGCAGTTAGATGATTCTGTGGGTCAAGGATTGGACCTAGAGCCTAGAAGACTTGAATTCAAATCCAACATCAGAGATTTATTAGCTGTGTGACTATGGGCAAGTCACTTAACCTGTTTGCCTTAATTCATTGGAAAAAAGAATTGATTTAAATTCAAGTATCTATGCCAGTAAAACCTTAAAAACAGTATTGATGGACTATAATCTTCTGGGTCATGAAGAGTTGGACATGACTAAACAAATCTCTTTAGATGAGTAGGCCATACTTATATTCAAATATTCAAATATTTCTGCATATATACATATGGATTTATTTGTGTGTGCATATGCATATAATAATAATTGCCATCATACCATTGATAAAGCACTTACTATAGACTTAAAGTTATATAATTATCACATTTGATCCTAACAGCAACCCTGGGAGCTGGCTGCTATTTTATATTCTTTTTTAACAGATGAGGAAATAGGAAAATAGAAGTTAAGTGAGTCACCCAGGGTCATCTCAAAGGTACTTAGAGGTGGAAATGACAACAAACTTCTGACTTCAATGCCAAGAATTTTTTCTACTATATGTAGGTTGATCAGAGCATGACTTCTGTTAAAGACTTCATCTACAAAGTGTATTAATGGGCATCAAAAGCTGAAATTTCAAAGTTGTCAAAGAACAAGCTTAACTGGAAAGAATCAAACCTTTTGATGGCTAGGAATTTAAGTACATAAAAATGCTAATACTAAACACTAGTTAAGGGTGTGCATTCAGACTGTTACTTTTTTTAGGTGAAAATAAAGGGTAAGTGGGGGGCGGCTAGGTGGTGAAATGGATAGAGCACCCACCCTGGAGTCAGGAGGACCTGGGTTCAAATCCGATATCAGACACTTTATGATTACCTAGCTGTGTGGCCTTGGGCAAGCCACTTAACCCCATTGCCTTGCAAAAACCTAAAAATAAATAAATAAATAAATGAAGGCTAAGTGACTGCTTTCTCATTAAAATGTGGATACTTATGTCCAAAAGGCAAGGGAAAACATCAGAAAGTTTTAAACAATTAACTCAAATTGTCTCAAATGATTTCTTTCTTTAGGTCTTCCTATTTTCTCCTGTAGTAACTTCACCACCCAACTGCTTCTGTGTGTGTGTGTGTATGTATACATATATATATATATATATGTATATATATATATATATATATATGGCATAGATACTATATATCCATATTTTAAGTTTCTGTATATAGTATAAATATACTCTATTGACATATGATTATTAATATATCATATTATATATTATATTATATGCTTTTTATATAGACAAATAATATCTTTAAAATAGGTATATATAAAAATTATATTTTAAATCTATTTTTTTCTATTATTTTCTTCTCCACTTGTCTGGTTCCAGTGAGAAATCCTCTTGTTGTTGCATCAAGAATAACAACTGATGATTTCTAGAAAATAAACATTTTATTTTCCCTATTGGTTTTTGTAGGAAGTTTTACAGGCTCCAGTAGAAATTAAACATTAAAAAGGGAAATGGACTAAGAGCTTTTTTAGTAGATACAGTTGACATTTTAATTGTGATTTTCATTTCATCTTCTTTGATCCATGGCTTCAAGTTCTAGATAGAAACTCTGGTCTTACTTTAAAGTTTAAAACTGAGGAATTTGATTAGAAACTTGAACTCTGGAGAATGTGTAATACATTTTTTGAGTTTATTTTCCTTTTATGCAAGTTTTTCTTTTAAAATTTTTATTGATATCTTTTGTTTTTAGGTCACCTTCATTTACAAACATATCCTGTCCCCTCTCCTCCTGCCCCATTTAATCATGTCTTGAAACAAAGAATAAAAAAGAAAGGACGAATAATAGCATTTCAGAAATACTAACCAACATAGCAACTGAATCTCATAATATAGACAAATATCTTATCTGTGCTAAAAAGGGAAAGAGGTTCATTGTCATTTTTTTCTCTAGGGCCCAGTTTGGTCATTTTAATTAATGGCATTCAGTTTGGGTTATTATCATTTTGTTCAATTTATATTATTGTAGTCATTATGTATATAGTTTTTTCTGATTCTCCTTACTTACCCTGCATTAGTTCAGGTGTGTTTCCATTCTTCACTAGATTATTCATGTTGATCATTTCTTAAGATACAGTAATAGTCTCTTATACCTGTGTATCCCAATATATTTAATCATTCCTATTTAATAGCTTATGTCCTTTGTTTTCAGTTCTTTTCTACTACTACCGCCATCACCAAGGGGAAAAAAAGAGTGCTGCATTAATTTAAAACTCCTAATTTAGAAAGTTACCTGCTTTCCATCCCACAATGTTCTATTCAGTGGCTGTACTTTCTAGGTACCAGTCCAAAATAGGGAAAGGAAGAGATCAAGAATACTGGAAAGAGGATACTAAGAGGTACCAAGATTCATATATACCTTACAGTTTCTAGAAAGTGTGGGTACAGTCTAGGGTGTGTGTGTGTGTGTGTGTGTGTGTGTGTGTGTGTGTGTGTGTGATATAATTTTAACTAGTTCAACAAGATAATATATGTAGACTGTTTTACAAACCTTAAAATTGTATAAGAATGTTCATTACTGCTATCATTGTTATAGTCATGGTATCATTATTTAGTTGTTTTTCAGTCATGTTCAACTTTACATAAACCCCATTTGGGATTTTCTTGGCAAAGATCCTAGAGTGATTTGCCATTTCTTTCTCCAGTTTATTTTACAGATGAGGAAACTGAGGCAAACATGATTAAGGACTGGATTTCAACTCAGGATATGAGTCTTACTGACTCAGGTCTACTGAGATATCCACTGTGCCACCTAGATGAAAATAAGAATTGGTCTTATAATAATTTCTGCTCCAAAGGACACATTACAATTTAATTTCAGGGAATGTCTGGAGATAAATAGTCATTACTGTGGAAATCATTATTTGATCTATTCTTCGCTCTGCAAGGAAGTTCTTCAGTTCTTTGCATCTTTAGTTAGATGAGGACTGGCTGAATCCTGGGCTGAATCCATTTCTGTTGTAGTATCTCACAAAACAAGTGGCAGCATTAAATTGTTCCATTTCTTTAACTGCTGGTGAGCCCCAGGCTTTTTGGTTTCAAGATATAAATACCGATATAAATGCCTGAAACGTGTTCAGTTATCTTTCTTGCCCTTAGGGTTGATTTGAGGTGGGTCTTTCTTTCCATTCAGACCTTATCAAATGCCCAAATTATTCATGAGTTGTATCTCTACACAGATTGGTTTTTAGGCAATAAGTTTCATCTGTTTGCATAAGTGTTTACCATTCATCCAAATGTGCCTGCTGGGTTTTTAAAAATACTTAATTATAATTGGTTATCATTTATTTTAAGTATTAATGTCAGTAATATCATTTATTTATATATTTAATTATACATTAATTTTTTTATATGTCAATATGTCTGTCATGTGTTGTAATGAATGTACTAAATGTATCCTTATCCTTCTGGTTGCTGATCTTTTAACTGGGGCTTAATTTATTTTGGGTGGGGGGTGTATTTCAAGCATCCTAAAAAATGCTATTTTCTGGCAAGGTCTTAGTTTCAGAGAAATACAGTAGTATAAGTAGTTATAATGCCTTGCTGCTACAATAGTAGTGGTGGTGGTGGTAGGAGTAGGAGGGATGGTAGTGGTAGTGGTAGTAGAGTAGTTATTACTGTACCTAGCTGCTGTAGCTGTAGTAATATGAGGAGGAAAAGGAATGTAGAAAGGAGAGGAAATGAAGGAAATGAGAGGAAATGAAGGGAGTAAGTCTGGAGGCAGTTGACTTAGAGAATGGAGAGCCTCCCTCCAAGTCAGGATGATCTGTGATGAAATTCCACTTCTGATACTTCAACCTCCCTGAGGATCAGATGCTGAACTATCTTCCCCACCAGGAATTCTTCATATCCAATGTAATATCAGATTCAGTTTTTTTTTTTAATGCAATGCTATAGATGAAGAAAAGGGAGAGAAAGTTTGGGGTCAATGAAAGAACTAGTGAATTGTTATGAAAGCCAAACAAAATTCCAGATGTCTGCTCATCTCTAGGGTCTAACTCTCCCTAAGCCTTTTTTTTTTAATTTCTTCTCCTAGCCATTAGCAAAACTCCCTGATTTTCTTCCCTTCAGTGTTGATGATCTCAACTCAACATCCCTGGAGGACTGACTGCTTAAATGTCTGACTGTATGTGTCTAAAGTTCTTATCTATTAGTTGAAGGGGAAAGACCAGACTTCATAGTCACTTGCATTTACAAGTATTTTCAATCAATCATATCTTTATAATCCAACTGGAAAGATATGATTCAGAAACAATAGTCCATCTCCTGCAAGACTCTGCTTTAAAATTGATCAGCTGGCCAAGTTAAGCTTAAAAAACAAACAAACAAAAAAACCCCTTAGATTTTGTTTTCCTTCTGAGGGAAAAAAAAGACAAAAAAAGCCCAGAAATATAGCAGCAGCAGGTGCTGCCAAATGTTACTCTTTTTATCTGAGATAATTTCAAAAGGAGAGTAAAGAAATATGTAATTGCTTCACTCTCAGGCTGCTGGGAAAAGGCCCATTGCTCTCTGGTATTAGCTGTTTATTTGATCTGGGGGAAGAAAGTAGAAAAAAAAAAATACTTTCCCAAAGCCTCACGAAGCTATTCAAGAAAACCGAAATAATTTATATCTTCTGTGTATGTAAATATATCTATTTAGGGAGCAGAATCCTAAGTGGGAGAATCATTTTCATGTCTTTTTTGTTTCTTCCCATCTTGTACTCAAATCTTCTCCTACTGATAGACTATACCTGCATAGAACAGTACTGACCAACAGAAATGTCCATGTAGCCTTCTCTATGACAAAGTATTTCAGTGGCCCTTATTCATTTAAGTCACATGTAAGATTTAAAATTTCAAAAACAAAATGTTGAAAGTGGAAAAGGATGGATATTCCCTCCTTTATATAAAGAATGTTAATTCAAAATAACCTACAGGGGGAAGGTTTCCTACCCCAGGAGACAAATTAGAAGTATGGTTCCTTTCCCATTTTGGCAGTGTCCAGAAGGTAGCCTTCTGGCTCTGTTGTCACCTCTTATCTGTTCAATCTGTGTGTTGCACTCTTCCTTTGGATTTGATTCTGACTCATATGTTTTCTCTTCCTTAACCTCTATCATTTCCCCAGATTTTGTTCATCACTGCTCCTGTTATCCCTGTTTTCTCTTCATCTCTTCTTTTTAAGAGTCCCAGATTCCTGATTCTTATTGGTAATTAGAGATTATTTGATATATAATCTTAATATCCTATGCCTAAAAATTCCAAAAGAAAACATTTTGATATTCTAGTGTCTCTTAGACATCAAAGTAAAGAAACCATTGCCTTCTAACCTAAAACCCTTTTATAACACTCAAGGGATGATAGTGGTAATGGTAGTAGAGTAGTTGTTATTGTACCTAGCTGCAGTACCTAGTTGCTGTAGCTGTAGTAGTATGAGGAGGAAGAGGAATGTGGAAAGGAGAGGAAATGAAGGGAACAAGTTTAGATGCAGTTTAACTTAGTGAATGAAGAGCCTCCCTCCAAGTCAAGATCCACAAAAAAGAAACTTTCACTTGGTTAAATGAATGAATTTTCTTTGTTTTTTCCCCACAGATCTATTAATTACTTGTAATCATTCTAATTGCTGATCTACCTAATCTGCAAATTACCTATATTGGGCTTAATTTATGGTGTCCAATAAAAATAATGCTAGATCTAAGTAGAACAATGCTGAATTAATCTTACATTTAGTTTATGGTAAAATATAAGCCCTTGTTTGTTTTTCTATAATACTTGGCAAAAGACTTGGTAACAGGTGTTTGAACTATGTTCTCCTTTGGTTAAAGGCCATCACCAATCTTACCCTGAAGCTCTTCCAAGGCCTTTTATGGCTCAGCTACAAAATTCTGTAACAATCCTCTTGAACAGATATTGCAAATCTCTTCTCTCACAAGCAAGGAAATTTGGGTTTGCAGATGGTGTTCTTCATTTGACTCACTCCTTAAATGGGTTAAAAACAATGCAATGGAGCATTGGAACCTTTCCCTAATAGTACTTTTTGTGAACAATGATCCTCTTTTAAATTTCTCCAGAATCTCACAACATATTAAACAACAGCACAGTCCTTAGTTACAGTGTAATCTCTGGGCAATGGGAAAATTATTCTCCAATTGAAAAAGATAACTATAAATTAGTAGGTAGCCATGAATATTAAGCTCCTTTCCCAAAGAATACTCCCAAAATGATGATGATGATGATGTTTGCAACTATAACGACAATAACTAGCATTTATGTAACATTTTAATGTTTGTAAAGTGACATATATACATATGCATGTATATTCTTGGTGAATCCCCACAATAACCCAATGAAGTAAATGCTATTATTATCATCATTTCACAAATGAGAAAACTGAGGTTGAGGGTAGCTAAATGACTTGACCAGGGTCACATAGCTGGTGAGAGTTTTAGAGTCAAAATTTGAACTCATAGCTTCCTGATTCCCAGTTCAGCATCACATCCAATCTATTTGCCTACTATTATTTCCAAATGACTAACCAAGACTTGGTCCAGAGGAAAGGAAAGAATCATGATGGTGTTTCCTCATACCAATTTATGTACTTCTGTCTGAAATGAAAGGAGGAAGGAACCTTTGAGATCTTTCAATGCTATGGGATTTTTATAGTCCTGAAAATAAAAATAGGAAATTTCTGAAAGTTATGAAAGAGAGATACAAGTAAATTTGCCCAAGTTCCATTCCCCTCAACCTAAAGAACTGTTCATCCTTTCATTCTGTCAGTATGACTACTTAGCTTCTTCTTTAGCCTCAGTCTTTTTAACTTGAATGATTCACCTTATCCTCTACTATGGTGGGAAATATTGCAAGGAAGTGGGCACAATGCAGTTTAGCATAGGCTTAATGAGCATCCTTCCCTGCTGGTATATACTCTCTTAATTTCCAGAGGGATTACTGCAGACAGGGAAGAATGCCATAAATAAATAGCTTGTTCCTTTTTATCTGTTGTTTTGCTATTTGGGTAGAGTAACTCTAAGCTTATCCCTTGAAGTTCAGTTAATTCAGAATGAGGAGTTATTCTGTTCTCTGATTTTGTTTTCTGTTCTTGCTGCTTGACTCCTGAAGATGTATCCTTGGTCATTCTAGGAGAGGGCTAGAAGGAAAATGAGAGAGGGATAAGATTCAGTTTTGTTCTAATTCTTCCTGGCAATCTTTACTTTTATTATTTTCCCCCATCACAATAAATCATGTTCTCAGGTATATGAAAAAGAAGCTCATCCTTGTGTCATTGAGCATCCACCTAACAGCTGCTTCCATGCAGCCTGCTCAGAAAGCAGAAAACTTAGTTTGAACATGGAGAAACAGAGGTTGAATGAGTGAATGGAATCAGGGAAGTGTGAAAGGTCTTATTTTCTGTTTTCCTAATGGGATAACTTCTCTATGCAGCCAGAATCTCAAGAAAGGCATTTTCCTTTTAGCAGTAGAAGGCAGAGGTGACAGCCTAACTGACTCGCATATTGACTTTGGAGAGGTATTTCTTCCTTTGGCACATGGCCAGAGACATTGGCAATACAGAAAAAGGTGAGTCTTCAATTGATCTTCATTCTGCCTGGTATCAGCCATCAGTATTGCTCACCTGAAGGGGATTTTAGACTTCCAGAGCTTATGCTTTCTGATACACTTAAAAGAGAGAGGCAACTAAGGCATAAGGTATAGAGAACTCTTTTAATCTTAATGGAATGGAAAAGGAAAAAAAAAACATTGAAATTAGCAAAGATCATGGGAGGAAGAAGACTTGAAGACCTTGAGCATTGGCAGATAAACCAGCAGGGAAAAATGTTTACAGCAAAAGGAAATATTGTCTTCATATCTAGTAAGAGTTCAGGTAGTTATTAACAAACATTGTAAACCAAAGTAAATTATTGAATCAGTCAACAAATATTTAATAAGCACTTATTAGGAATCAGGCATGATACTAAGCACTGACCTTGTACAAGTACTGGACTGTCTTCCTTTTGTTATAAAATCTTCATTTAGTATAATGCCTACACATAGGAAATTCTCTTTTTAATTGATATTTTATTTTTCCAAATACATGTAATGAAAGTATTCAACATTCATCTATATGTATATATGTATATTTTTAAGTTGAAACATTTCCTTGTACCCTCCGTTCCCACCCCCTTCCCTCAGCGTCAGTCATATTAATATTATACATATACATTTATGTTAAACATGTTTACAGATTTGTCATTTTCAGTATGAGAAATTAAGATTAAGGGAAAGAAGTACATAAGAGAAATTTTTTTTAAAAAAAGCGAATATAGCGTTTATCAGATTTTGAAGGGTTTTTAAAATTTTGTTTTGTTTTATATTTTCTTCCTCTAGATGCAGATAGCTAATCTAATAGGGTTGTCCTGGCTCTCTGAACTGCTGAGAGCTGCTGCATCCATCAAGGTTGATTGACTCGCAAAGTTCTTAATGTGTAGAATGTTCTCTTGGTTCTGCTCCCTTTGCTCAGCATCAGATCCTGTAATTCATTCCATGCTTCTCTAGAGTCTGACCATTTTTGATTTCTTATAGAGCAGTAGTATTCCATAATATTCATATACCATAACTTATTCAACCATTCCTCAATTGATGGGCATCCTTTCAATTTTCAATTCTTTGCCACTACAAAAAGAGATCCTATGAATATTTGGAACTTGTGGGCCTTTTCCCAATTTTTATTATTTCTTCTGAATATAGGCCTAGAACTGGAATTGCCAAGTCAAAGGGTATGATCAGTTTTGGAAATTCCTAATAAGTGCTTTTTCATCCACTCATTAATTTATTCATTTGTTCCATAATAAATCACTTTTTATACTTAAAGCAAATCATATTTTAATTAAGCTTCAGTATATTCATTGTTTGCCTTTTCCTGTGGCCTTGGAAAGGTTCTATCCCAAAGCCAATTCCAACATAGGAATTCATCATCTAATACAAAATTGACATACATAAAGGGGGAAAAAGGTCACATTTCTCTTAATCTGGGGGAAATGTTAAGTTTTCTGTTATTGTTAGTTTGTTTGGTTTTATTTTGTTTTTTAGAGATAGTACTTGGAAGAGTTGAATGAAACCCAATATGACAAGGGAAGCAACATGCCTTTTTGTCAATAATGGACTTCTTGGCAGAGTGTTATCAGAAATTTTTCCCAATCATGTGCTGTGATTTCTGTGACTTTGGTCCTATCCATTTATTCTAATATCCAGTTCTAATTAATTGACATTCTACCCAAGGTAGAATTAAATAGAAAAGACATAATTTGGCTAATGGAGGCAGAAGGCAGCCTACAATGGCACAGCTTCCAATTAGTCATGGGGTGAAAAGTGAATGCCTATGTCCCCTATTTTCCTTTGAAGTTCTGTATGAACCACTCATACAAAAAGCTATGCATGGACCCTTGTAGATAATTCCTCACAAATCACTACAGGTTCCTTGTGACTGGAAAGAGACATCTGCTCCTTTTGTTACAAAGACTGTGAGATGAAAAGATTAAATAGATTATATCTTTGGAATACTATATATTGTAAGCAATATCAGCTCCTACTCTATGAAAACATTATAGAGAAGTAATCAATTGCATGAGAAAATGGATTTCTAGTTAATAATGTTCCCAATCTTTACTTACTTACATCCTTATCACCCTACTTTTTAATTTTCTTTTTTGCCAAAATGAAAACTAGCCAATAACTTGTGCAGAGAGCTTAGTTGATGTTGCTTTGCTAGGTATGAATTTACTCCTTTATCACCACTCCTCTGTGGGCACAGCCAAGTTTAGATTGTTTTTCAGTAACAATGAATGTAAACACCAACTGGGAAGAGAAAACACTTAAGCTGAATGACAAGTCAGTTGGAAAAGATACTACTGGGGAAGCAATTGTAATCTGCGAACAATATGCAAAGTTAGGTGGAATGTTTTCTAAAGGAAGGCACATTTGAGAATTAAAGCAATGTCCCCTTGTGAAAGTCCTTTCAAATTCCATCTAAGAGTCTTGGGGATAAAGTGCTAGAGAAGAGAGGTCAGGCATATGCCTAAAGGGAAATAAACAAATTATGTCCTCTTAAATCTTTTCCATTTCTTTTGTTGACAAAAAGGACCCCTTTTTAAATACAAAAAAAATGAGCAAAGGACTTTGAATTATTTTTTTAGGCAAGAGATTTAATTTCATAATAGTTTAAGGTTAGTAGAAGAATGTCTTGATAGAACATATAATAGATAGAAATACTCTTCCCCACCAACCTTATCTGTCAATTCGGGTTTGCATGCACTTATTTCATGCCTAACAATGTATTTGCAAAGTAATTAATTTAGATTTTTTTTATTTTTTTTCAAAGTAATTAATTTTAGAGCATAAGTCTTTGTTTAATAGAAGATCTACTTCTCATATTGAGATTGGAGAAAGGTTAAGTGATAGGGATAGGAATTAGAGCTATGGTTTCACTGGAATTCCTGGTAAGGAACTCCCTCTACCAATACAAGTTTAGCAACTTCTCAGTATCTACCAAATATTCTAAGATTCATTCTGGTAGTCTTGAGGCCTTTATAACTTTCTTACCTTAAGGAAAGCTGTAAACTTACAGGATATACCCATGAAAAAATATTAACAACATTTTTAAGGTTGGTGCAGTTGTGTCCTCCAAATAATATTTTGTCTACCAGCAGCTCTTTTTCTCTGTTAACAAACACCTAAATAGTTTGCCCTGACTCCTCATATGCAAATCTACCTATCCAGACTTCATTCTCAGAAGGACACTTTGGAGTACATGCTTCCCTGCAGCAAGAATATGCCTTCTTGCTAGAAAACCTACTTTCTGCTAAATGAGCCAGTGTCTCTGTGTTCCCCATTATAGGACCACTCTTTTAGAACTGTGTAACCATCAGCAAGTCACTTAACCATGACTGCTTCTCATCCTTGGCCATCTCCAGGCATACTGGTTCATGTTCATCAGATTCTGAAGGATTGTTGTTTGTTTTTGTATTTTTGTTTTGTTTTGTTTTTCTTCCTCTGGATGGGGGTAAAATTGTTCATAGCCAGTCTAATATAGTTGTCCTAGCTCTCTGAACTGCTGAGAGGAGCTGTATCCATTGAAGTTGATCATTTTACAGTGTTGTTATTAATGTGTACAATGTTCTCTTGGTTCTATTCCCTTCACTCAGCATCAGATCCTGTAAGTCATTCCATGCTTCTCTAGAGTTCAACCATTTGTGATTTCTTTTTTACTCTTTTTTTGTTTTTGTTTTTTGCAAGGCAATGGGGTTAAGTGGCTTGCCCAAGGTCACACAGCTAGGTAATTATTAAGTGCCTGAGGCCGGATTTGAATTCAGGTACTCCTAACTCCAGGGCTGGTGCTTTATCCACTGGACCACCTAGCCACGCCCATTTATGATTTCTTATAGAACAATAATATTCCATAATATTCATGCACCATAACTTTATTTAGCACCATTCCCCAATTGATGGGCACCCCCATATTTTGTCCCCATTGCTTCCAATAAAGCTTTTCATTGAACTGATTCCTATTTTGCAACTTTGCATCCAAACTTATTAAGGATCTCTGTCAGATGACTCTGACATCTCAAGTTGGTCCCCTGGCCTTATCCTAGACATAAAATGATTATTTTGACAAGGTCTTTAACCTATTGACAACTGAACATCCACTGGGGGCTGAGTCCAGTCAGAGAAAATAAGGGTCAATAGCTATGTGCTCCCAGGAAGCATTCCTTTTTGCAGGAGGACTTTTACAAAACACCATCTTAAAATTATCTAAGGGCAGCTAGGTGGAGGTGGATAGAGCACAGGCCCTGGAGTCAGGAGTACCTGAGTTCAAATCCAGCCTCAGGCACTTAATAATTACCTAGCTGTGTGGCCTTGGGCAAGCCACTTAACCCCATTGCCTTGCAAAAAATAAAAAAATAAAGTTACTTAGAACTCTGATAGATTGAGTTACCCAAGATGATATGGGCAGTTTTATTAGAGTTGAAAACTAGGAACCTCATCTTATGTGGTACAGTTGAAGAATTGACCAGAAGATCATTCCTCCCTTTGTACTGATGGATATACTTGGATGCGTCTTACTCTAATCAATGCAAGTGATTCAGACTGGGATATAAAAAAATCAAGGAAACATTTATAGACCCTAATATGCAATATAATAGACAGATGGATTTATGGACAGGCATACATAGATAGATGGATAGATGGATAGAAATACAGATAGGTAGATATACATATAAATATATCATAAGTTATTGAAAGGATATAATTAATAAAAATAAGTACTGTTCCCCTCTACCACTGAATTTGTCAATTTGCAATGCTGGATCAAAAAGACATCCTTCAGGGAAGTAGGCATTCTACTAGATCTCAGAAAAGACAAATATCCCCATGTATGCTTTTTTTATACCCTTGGTCCTTTTGACTAACAAACTATCCTTGCCTTTGTAAAAATGGATATTTCTCCTACCAAATCACATAGAGAGTTCTATTTAGGGACCAATTTGAATTATTTTTTGAAGAATTCTTTTTTTGTTTTTGTATTTTTGTTTCATTTTCCTTCCTCTGGATGGGGATAAAATTGTTCATAGCCAGTCTAATATAGTTGTCCTAGCTCTCTGAACTGCTGAGAGGAGCTGTATCCATCAAAGTTGATCATTTCACAATGTTCATGTGTACAATGTTCATTGCAGAGTGGGGTTGAAAGATATGAGTGATAGTATTCTGTGACCAGCCAAAGAAGGGAATTCCTTGCCAGAGGTCTACCTATTTTGGGGAGATCCTTGATCTTATTTAAAAAATCATCCTAATAGCAATACAATGGGTTTCTTTTATAATCATATGTATTTTATTTTATACATTTAAAATCATTATTTTGAAAATGGATCCCTAGATTTCCAAAGGGATCTATGAGAAAAAAAGGAAGAAACTCTTCTATAATGAGAGTGATATGTTAAAGTGGGTTAAAATTTTGTGAATGTGTTTCATTTTTTTTAAATGTAGGTTATAGTTCTCTATAAAGAATCTTTTTATTTCTATGTGATTAGTAGAGAAAAATTAAGGACACTAGAGAATTTCTGTTCTATCATTCTGAATCTATAGCAAATTATTGTTGACTACTAATTAATTCATATATACCAATATCTACTATACCTACTGGTTTTGCAACATGTGAAGACTAAGGTTTTGCTTTAACATATAGGCCATTTTGGGGCAGCTAGGTGGAGCAGTTGGATAAAGCACGAGCCCTGGAGTCAGGAGTACCTGGGTTCAAATCCGGTCTCAGACACTTACTAATTACCTAGCTGTGTGGCCTTGGGCAAGCCACTTAACCCTGTTGGCCTTGCAAAGAAAAAAACATATAGGCCATTTCAAAAGACAGACTTATCTGGTTCTTTCTCCATCTAACCACACATAACCATGACAAAATTGACTTTTTACTTTCTTTTATTCAAGTCTTGGAGAGGAATGCCTCCTATATATGACAATCTTAAGTAAGTATATTAATCACAAATGAGATACCAAATTTAAGTGAATAAGTAGTTATAGTATAAAACATTTTATATGGAAGTACATGTGTTTAACAAATATAGTGGGACTTGAAAATGAAAAGAAACGAGAAATAAAAAGCATTTCCGACATACACACACCAGGAAAAACTGAAAACAATTTTTTTACATGATAGTTTTAATATGAAAAGTTCTTTACTTAGGACTCCCTACTTCAATAAGATTATAGGACTTTTATACATTTTTGTGTGTATGTATGTATGTAGTATGTGTGTATATATATATGTATATATGAATATATATTATATATATAGAGAGAGATATGTGAATCTTGTCTAGGTAGCTAGTTTGTGATTTGGGAAAAATTCAATTTCATTTCGCAAGCAAGAATTTTATCATATCCATAGGATACACAAACACATTACTACACACTCAGGAGTTTATATACACATACTATATACTTATTGAAGTCATTCAAGAAGTCTATCCAGATATACCTTAGGAAATTATGTCCCTTTGATATTAAGGTAAAATTCTACCTAGGGAAATGGAATTGCATTTTTCTAAAAATCTTCCCCAATAAATAAGAGGAAGGAAAGAAAAGCTGGAAGTGATAACAGATGTAGAATGCACAAAAATCTTACAAATCAAAAGTGAGAATCTGAATCTATTCTTAGAACCAAGCTGCACGTCCCAAGGGAACATAGTAATCATACTCTGGGGGTCATCCTCCTCAATTGAAGTAGGAATTGAGATAATTTGAATACATGTTTCTCCATTAGACATAACACTTGGCATTTGAGAAGTGATTGATAAATTCTTATATATTTATCAGCTTGCAAAGTTTAAATTGAATAACATGACTACAGTTCATATTAAAACAAGCAAACAGGCCTAGGAGTCTTAGTAGGCCATGAAGTCAATGTAAATGAATAGTTTAAGTAGCCTACCACAAAGGCTAATGAAAATTTAGGTTGCATCAACAGTAGCATAATATCCCAAATTAGAAATGTATTAGTTTTGTGATCTTTTGTCCTTCTTAGCCCAGTTTTACATTTTGGTTTTAATTGATAATACTACATTTTAATACTAGTGACAAGTTGAATCATATCCAAAGATAACAGTTTAGATTGTGAGTAAATTGGAAACCATGCCATAGAATAATATGTTGAAGTAAAATAAGAATGTTTTTTAGTCTATAAAAGAATGTGTTTGTCTGTGTGTGTGTGTGTGTGTGTGTGTGTGTGTGTGTGTGTGTGTGTATTATTCCTGATTCTTCAAATACTTAAAGGACTATCTTGTGGACAAGGGATTAGACTTAGCAGAACTAAACATTGATTAGATGCAAAGGCTGATTTTGATTCAACATGAGAATTCTAAAAATTATCCCTGCTCAAGAGTGTTATCTTAGGAAGCAGGAGTATCCTTCGGAGAATTCAGGCAGACCAGATGCTATGAAACATTTTGTTTGTATTGTCAACTAGCTCTCTCTCAGTCTCTCTCTCTCTCTCTCTCTCTCTCTCTCTCTCTCTCTCTCTCTCTCTCTATATATATATATATATATATATATATACATATATGACATTCTTGTTTAGGTATGAATCAGAATACATGACTATTGAAGATTATTTCAAATCTGAGATTCTATGATTACCTAATCTTTTATTAGCCTATTGACTGGAAAAGACTATTAGAGATTCTCCATTCTTATCCCTACATTTTAAAGAAGAGAAAGTAAGCCTGGAATGTCTAAATGATTTACATAAGGTTGTGTAGAGAGAGTAAGTAGTAGACTGAGATGAGAACTTGAGTTTCCAAAATTCTATTATGCCATCTGTGATTACTGTCCTCACTTTTCATAGTATTATACAATATATTCAGTATTGTTGAGTCATTGCAGAACAGCTGCTACTTTTACTATTAGAGTTGGCGGCCTTTCATTGGTGGTTTCCATGACTCTTATATAGAAGGAAATCATGTAAGAAAATATTCAAGGTGATTTAGTTTCATATGAATGAAAGGTGTTTCATGAACTTGTGTTGTTTTTAAAAAATAAGAGCATGATGAATGATTTTGTAAGACTATTTTGTCTTGATAAGGAAATAATTTTTTCCTCACCTGAATCCTAGATAGCTTATTTCAGTTTTTAGTCTTCTTTTTATTTTTGACTATGTAACTAAGAACTCCTGTCAAATCAACTCTTGAACCAAAGTCACTATGCTTCTTAAGTAGATTTTCTTTTGAGAGTTACTTCATAGCTTCAAAGCTTCAAAGCTTTTCATATGGGTGACCATGGACAAGTTACTTTAAAATATTTTTTAGAAAATTACCATGAAGAGAATTTAGAGATTATATAGGTAAGAAGACTGAAATCCTCATTTATGTAGGTAAGGAAATTGAAATCCAATAAAGTTTACCCAACTAGAGCTCCAATGTCTTCTTGATTACTAACCTAATACTCTTTTTATAACAAGCCATTTGTGATTCAGTTTATCCTTCTGCAAAATGTAATAATATTGAACTTTTCTAACTCACAGAGTGGTTGTAGGGGCCAAACTACAGGGTAGGGCTCTGATTGGAAAAGCACTTTGATAGATTCAGGATATCATAGAAGTGTAAGTTATGATGGTTGTCTATTTTATAATGACCTGTAACAATATTCTATAAAACTGTAGGGGGAAAGAGGCCTTTTATATTACAAATGTGAATTTAACATTTTCATTTGCAAACTGGAAATCTGAATAACCTTCAGAATTTGATATCTCATAATGTATATGTGTGTTTAACACTATTTTTAGCTTTCCTTTGAATTATAATTTCCCATATGACTATCAGCTCTGTTCTTTAACTTTCTAACAAGATAAGTTTCTTTTTGTTTATTTGTTTCTAGAAAGACAAATAAGTCACTCAATCTATAGAATAGATTGGATTCCTTGGAGACAGGAATATCATTCTAATTCTCCTTCAGACACTTATTAGATGGATGATCCTGAACAAATTACTTAATCTCTCTGTGGTCTCAGTTTCCCTGCCTGTAAAATGGGGATATAATGGCAACTAATTCATGTGGTAGTTGTGAGGCTAAAGTGAATTGTTTTATGTAAATCATTTACAAACCTTAAAATACTATGTAAAAGTTTATGATTATCATTACCATTGGGACAACTAAGTGGCACAGTGAACAAAGTGTCAGCCTTGAAGTCAGGAAGAAGACTAATCTTCCTGAAATCAAATTCAGTTTCAGACAATAACTAGCTGTGTGATCCTATACAAGCCACTTAACTCCATCTACCTTTGTTTCCTCAAAGTAAACTAAGCTAGAAAAGGAAATGGCAAACCATTCCAATATCTTTGCTAAGAAAACCAATATCGGGAAGCTAGGTGGCACAGTGGATAGAGCATCGGCTCTGGAGTGAAATTTAAACTTGAGTTCAAATTTGACCTCAGACACTTAATAACCGCCTAGCTCTGTGACCTTGGGCAAGTCACTCAACTCCACTGTCTTAAATACATATAAAACAAATTTAAAAAAAAAGAAAATCATTATCTTTGCAAGAGATGGACATAAGTGAACAAAATCATCATTTTAGGTTCATTCTTATTAATTATCATGTTCTTACATGGAAATATCAACCATGTAAGCAGGGAAAGATGAACAGAACTTTGACAAATAATACTATTGTAGGACACTGAATTTGAACCACACTTGAACACCTTTCCTGAGCTTAGCACCTAGTTAGCAGGAATAATTTGTTAAAATAGAAAGCTACCAGATGGTGCTTCTCCCTTACTGCAGCCACATCCCAGTTGGATTCCTTCACAGCCAGTGCTGTTTTTTCTTGCTCATCTCCACTCTCAAAATTGTCATTGCTCTCTCTTCACCTGTCTAGTTGGAGCTCCTAAGTCATTTTCTGCATTAAGAGTTTCATAGAACTAAATGAATTTTACCCACAGGTAGCTTATTTGTCATCTTATATGAGCTACAGTCATTGTATATCAAGTGACAGATCTTGAGCTTCAAAAAACAAAATGTAGTTATCATCAGCTAATGACTGACTCTAAAATTGATGCTTGGTGATGGCTTTTTTTTCTTGCTCAATTTCTCCTAGTTGAAATCTCCTTTTCTGAGCTTTTTCAAATCACTTGAATCACAAATCCTACCTGGGATTGAGGAGTCCAACTGTGTCCTTTTTTTCTCTTACATCACCAAAAAATAAAAATTTTGCTATTTGAACTGAAATGACAGGTTTTGTTGATGATCACTGAAACCGATTAGATTCTGTCTTGCTCTTCAATCGTTGCTTAAGCTCTGCAGATCTTACAGTAATAGAAATTTATTTATGTCAGTAAGGTTGACAGGCATGATTCAGAAGATCCACAGGGAACTGATATGTTGACTGAGAAATTGCCATTTTTACCAGTAGCATGTTGACTGTGGCTTGAGTGGTTGACTAATAAGTTGATACAGAAAAAACTGCAGTCTCCTTTGACTAGCCAGGAATGAATTTCCAGAAAATATGTTTGGAAATTTTCATTTCCTTTCTGAGAGGACAATATTTTCAGCTACTTAGGACTGTTATTTATTGCCTTTGTTATCTTGAATAAACCTCTCAATTGCCCTGTATTTCATTAATTCTGTAAAACAATAGGGTGGGGTGATCCCTCATCTAGAGTCTTGATCAAGGAAATTTCATTCTATTAAAAATGGTCCAGTAATCCAGATGTGTGAATGTTTCTATATGATATATTTTTTCCAAACAAAAATTTTAAAATGTAGAAAATTGCAAAATAGTCACTGTTTAAGACCAGAGGGAAAGGCATAATAGCTAAGGAGAAGAATCAAATGAGGAAGGAGTGAATGGTGTGTGAGAAGTAAATGTAAGATCTGGAATATATTTTATCAAAAATTGCTTTTTAAGTGGCACTTTCTCTTGTTACAGAAGACATTATTGAACAAAAAAACAACCCTAATGCAATTCAATTTAAATTTATCACTCTATTATTTTAATATATTTACTCAGGGTTAACAACTCATTAAGCACAAAATTGCTCACTCTTAATGAGTCTCTGATGTTGAAATCAAGCTGCCTGAAACTTTACTGTAAAATAATAGTGGCATGAAGTTAGGAGGCAATGAAAATTAAGTGAATGCTGTTGAATAGCTAACATGGAGTTAGCAAGTGGGCCATACTCATGATGCTGTTGAGTATTTGGGAATTTATTTTTAAAATATATTTTAACCTCTAAAACAACAGCAAGCTTTCATTTATTTTATTTAATTAATATTAAGACAAGGAAGGAAGAAAGGAGGGAAAAAGAAAAGAACACATAAATACACAAGAACTTGATTTTTGTATATTTTCTGTTTTGTTTTACATGTCTTAGGCAAAGTCATCTTTTTTAAGTACGTATATATAAAAGTATATAGATTTTTGAAAGTAATTGTTTTCTTCTTTGACACATCTATCCATTTTTCCTTTTGTAATTATCTTTCTTCATCTGGAACAGAGATTGAATGTGTATTCCACTTGACTTCAGAGAATATAAATGTAGGACTGAGGGGTAGAGGTTAGACTTTAGTTAAATAAAAGAGATTTTTTTAAAAAAGAAAATAAAAAAGGGAAAAAAATTCAAAAATTCAAAAAATGAATTAAACTGTCCAAAATTTGAATGTTTTGATTCGAGATGGAGATGGAGAGGGAGAGGGAGAGGGAGAAGGAGAAGGAGAGGGAGAGGGAGAGGGAGAGGGAGAGGGAGAGGGAGAGGGAGAGGGGGAGGGAGAGGGAGGAGGGAGGGGGAGGGGAGGGGGAGGGAGAGGTAACAATCACTGAAAGATTACAAAGACAGAATAATGTATAGTCTATTGTGGGAGTGATTCTACTTTGGATGGGTTAGGGAGGAAGTTAAGCAATGGTCATCTGAATTCTGAGAGGATTAGGCTAAAATCTAATCTGTGCTTCTAGGAATATACTTTTTAAAATTTAAGTGGAAAAAATAGAGAATTTCAAGCTTACTTCTGTTTGTAAGTTATTAAAAATATGCTGTGACCTGCATGAAAGTGGAGACAAGGTCACCTAAAGTTTGTATCTCCTTTATTGTACACCATAGGTGCCTGATAAAGTTTGTTGATTTCTTAAATTATGACTATTTATAAAGTACTTAGGTATATATATCTATGGATCACGACCAAAAATAGCTATCTGAAAATGTATTAATTAAGCTTATGTTCATATAACTCTTGTCAGTTATAATCTCTTTTTTAAATATGTATCTGTAGATTTTATTCCTTGTCAGTAAGGAATGAAATGCTTGAATTTCACATGTCTAAATTAAACCATCTTTCATTTCCTAGCTAGGACTAAGTCTTAGTTAATATTTTACAAGTGGCAGTTCGAAAAAAATTATACATGGGTTTTTGTTCAAACTAACAGATGAGCATCTTTAACAGTAAAACTATAAACATGATTCTAGTTAAATAGATTTTTAGGATTTAATGAGATGATCTAATTAATGAGCTTGTTAACAATTGTTCCATTCTTAAAAACATTTGCCCAAGCTTGCTCATTGAGTCTAATGTATGTATGTGAATACACATATAAGCATATATACATATATGCACATGTATTCACACACATATTTTAAATAACATTGTCAATAGTTGTTCTCTGCTTAAAGACATGAATCCAAGCTTATTCATTTCCTTTTAATTATATGCATAAATATTAGATCTATTAAAACAATTTGGGCTCATGCCTTTAATAAATATATAACTACTAACAATTTCATTAATTAGAACACCTTACTGAAACCTAAATTGTTGTTATATTCATACATATTTTAGTAGGAATACATAGTAGTATAATATTATAGTTGCATATATGCAAGTATATATATATATATGCTACATACACATCTGCTATATACATATATTAGTATAAATGCTTCATATATGCTTATATGTTTTATATATAATCTTAAAAGCATACATGAAAACATATGTATAATATTTTTTTAGGTTTTAATGAGGTTTCTAGTTAATGTCTTCCTTGCTAAAAGACATGAACCCAAGTTTATTCAATGGATCTAATATATGTATATAAATAATATATAATATAAAAATTCATATAAATATATTCTCATATACAATGTGTATATATACATATATATGTATATGTATATATGTATATTACAGCCAGCTACATTGCAGAGTGGATAGAGTACTTGACCTGGAGTCAGGACTTCCTGCCTTAAAATCTGACTTCCCAGTTATGTGACCCAAAGCAAATCACTTAACTCTTTTTGTCTCAGTTTCCTCCTGTGTACAATCAGCTAGAGAAGTAAATGGTAAATCACTCCTTTAATTTCACAAGAAAACCCTAAATGAGGTCATGAAAAATCAAACAAATTGAACAACAAAAAGCATAAATATGTATAAATCTATGTTTATGGTACATGTGCATATTTTAAAGTACACATACATGTTTCAGAGTCAATGAAGAAATGAGCTCATGTCTTTAATCAGGAAACAACTGTTGACTACTTTAATTAGAATACCTCATTAAAACCTTCAAAATTATTTAGTTAGAATTGTTTTTGTAGTTTCAATCTGTGTAAATGTTTGTTTCACTGTTTTTAGTCTGCTTCAACCCTTTACTCCAAATAAATGAACTTCTATTTAGAATATACTGAAAACAATCATGATTAAGAAAATAAATTGAGAGAGATATAATATTTTAATGATAATACTTGTAGTTATCTGCATATTCTGAATTAGAACTCACATCTATGAAGTCTTAGCTATTTTCTTTCTATTAAATAGCAGGTGCCTTTATATACTTTTACATGGTTTCCAATTTCATAAGGATGGACCATAGCATTTATTGTAGGATGAACAATGAATTTGGAGACAAAGGAGCAGGAGTCTAATCTTTAGCTAGGCCACTATAGTGTAAGTTAAGATTGATATTTACAGACTTTATTTTATACAATACCCATGTGAATTTGGGCAAATTTTTGTTGTATTTCAATCTGACTCCTTGTGACCCTAAGGACCATATTGGCCATGTGGTTTTCTTATCAAAGTGCTTGGAGTGGTCTGCCATTTTTTTCCCCACTTCCTTGGAAGCCCTTTGGAGCTTATTACTATATTTTTTAAATGGTTTAGTGTTGTTGGTAGTGATAGTGGTAGTAGAGTGCTTATCCTGTAAAATCCCTTCCAGCTTTAAATCTATGAAGATTGTCAGTTATCTTCACCTTTGAATGAGGAAATAGATTGTTTTGATCATTTAAAAAAGTTCTAGATTGATTTCTAATCATGTACCTAGAAGTCAACCTCTCTCTCTCTCTCTCTCTCTCTCTCTCTCTCTCTCACACACACACACACACACACACACACCATTAAATGAAAAATTTGTCACTTGCTCTATCTCTTTTAATTCACTTTTCTGCTATTTGAAGATGTTGGATGGAATAATAATATATGCTTTTTGGAAGAGGACCCCCATAATAATCAGCATGGATCTGATCTCCCTAGCTGGCTCTTGTCTTTTATTTCCTCCTTGAATTTTTATTACTTTCTATATAGTTCTTAACTATTTAACCTAGAATCATGTCAATTTCATGTCTTTTTTTGAGCCAAATCATGATCTTAGCCTAAGGGTTTTGTCTTTTAAAACTCAATATAGGGGGACAGACAGCAGTGGAAAGAGCACCAACCCTGGAGTCAAATCTGACCTCAGACACTTAATAATTACTTAGCTGTGTGTCCTTGGGCAAGTCACTTAATTCCTTTGCCTTGCAAAAACAAAAACAAAAAACCCCATGTTCTTTTTTTTTCTTATAAGTATAGTTGGGCAAAGGTCTATGCATCATAATGAGTACTGCCAACTGCTAATAGTGCTGACATCAATAAATTGCTATCTCTTATGCTATTCCTTGTATTCCTGGGTTTTAAAAGTGGTACTAAGTTGGTTTGTTAATTTCTGGATTCAATTTTAAGGAAAAATAATATTCCATGATAAGAACATTTTGTTAAAACCCCAAGCTATTTAACATGAGAGTATAGCTCAAGCAAAAAGTCTGTTCTCTATGAAACAGACTATTGCTTAACCCTTAAATGGAAAAAAAAAGAAGAGAAATGAAGGAGAGTAGAAGAATGCTTCCCTGACAAGCAGCTGGCTTTCCCTCCTTTGAGGCAGCCCAGTAGTTTCCAACTGAAATTGTGATACAGAGCAGAGAGATAGATGTTCAGCATAGTGTAAACATCCATTTGTGAAATCAAAATGATTGGACATTTTTATAGCTTTCTTTTCATTTTAAAATGAAAATGTTCACCTCCATTTTAATTGTTTGCATTTTATTTCTTGACCCTAAACATATCAGTTTTAGTATCAAACTCTACCTGAATGGAGAGATCCTTTGGTCAGATGAACCTATTTCCTAGTATGTTTTTAATGTAACATCTTATTTCAAGAATTAAATCTATAGTAGGTCTCATTTGGACAGTTGTCTCCCTGAAATTCTGATTGCTTATGACATCATGTTCAGTGAAATATGAGACATTTTTAATATCACTTCTCACTTTAAAAAATAAAATCATGGCCATAGAATTTTATAAAAAGTAATTATGATGAACTTAAGCACATATGCATATATTTAACAGTAAACAAACTGCCTATGTACTTATGTACTTAGGGAAGGAGAAGGAGACCTAAGCAGGTGTCAAGCAAAATAATACTTCCCACAACTATATAAGACTCTAGAGTGATAAGCAAATTTAATTATGCTATGAAATGTAATCATTTTCATTTTGATTGATTGGTCATGGCTATTCTCAGAGACCATGAAGTATTTAATGAAGAAGAATTGAAAGTTTAGAAACAAAAAAAAAAGTTAAAATTAAATCTGATGTCATCAGTGGTTGCTTATTTTTGTTTGTTTTTTGTTTTTTGCAAGGCAATGGGGGGAGGTGTGAAGTGACTTGCCCAAGGTCATACAGCTTCATAAATATTGAGTGTCTGAGAGAGGATTTGAACTTATGTCCTCCTGACTCCGGGGTCCATGCTCAATTCTCTGGGCCACCTAGCTGCTCCAACCATCCGTTTTTTAAGAAAGAATTTTTGTTTGTTTATTTTTAACATCAGAGAGACCTGAGGTAATTCTGCTCTATCAGTATAACCCAAGTTATACCACACACTTGGTTGCTAGCAATGTTTTTCATTTTATGAAAAAGAAATTGTGTTCTAGATCAAAACCTATTAGAAGGGGGGAAAATGTAATTTAAAAAGTCTTGATGAAAGAACTCAAAAGTGAATTAAGAGAGTGATGTGGAGGCAAAAAGAGCAAATTTCTCAAAGTTTTAGAACTATATGGGATCTCAAAGGTAAAAGAAGTGATTATTTAATTATTACATTAATAACTAATTATTAATATTGGAATTCAATGGAAGGGACTGAAAGCTTTTAGTACCCCCAATTAGAAAAAGTCTATTCACTCATTAATCATTAACCTATCAAGGTTGATTTTCACTTGTCAGGATCCTTCCTAAAAATATTTAAGCATTCAGTCCTCTCAATGATTTTGTCTTTAGTTACTGATCGAGACTACTGAGCATCAATTTACTAATTATTTACTAGACTAAGTGATTATTAATTATCCAGAAACTCTGTCTCTTAAGCTTTTCATTTGTCACGAAGGTCATCTAGACCAATCTCCTAGTTGTACAGACAAGAAAACAGAATCTCTAAGAGGTTAAGTAGCTTACCTAACTACGTGAGTAGTAAATAGCAGTCTGAATGTAAAACAAAGGATACTATTTTCAATTTTTTTAAAAAATTTGTTTTTTTCCTCACTCATGATTTTCCCTTTTATTCTGATTCTTCTTTCATAACATGACTATTATGGAAATATATTTTTAAAATATTTTGTTTCAATAATAGGGCAGTTTGAAACTGAAAAGAATAAACATTAAAAAATAAAGAATGCTAAATGAACAAAAAAAGCACTTAAGTGCCAGTCACTGTGCTAAAAACTAAGAATGTGAATAGGAAAAAAAATGCTGTAGTTTCTGATCTGAAGAAACTCACTGGAGAAGACAACATAAACAGAAGTTTAGATTCAGGGTATACCAAAAGACTTGAAATCCTAATTTATAGCAGAAGGATGTACATGAGTACTCAGAATATCATAAGAACTCAATCCTTGACAGAATAAGAATTTGCTTAACCTTATTAGGAAATGGGGTCTCAGGAAGTCATAAAAATCATCATTTTCCTGAAGGCTTTAAGGTCTTCTCTTTCTATTTTTCTGCAAAGGTAGAAATATGAATTTCTCAACAATCCAGGGATTTCAGAGAAATCTCCCAAAAGGTCCAAAGAGTCTATCCCTAACATGGTTACTTTAATAGTTGATATCACACTCACAAATAGTTGACCACTCTGCTGCTGAGGGCTTCTCTGAGGAAACTTGCATTATATAAATGCAGTAAGCCATATCTGTATCCTGCCAAAACATCAGTTATAAATGTAACGTGGTTTTGTACAAATTAATCTTCTCTAAGAAGGGGAAAGGAATTAGCATTAAGGGTCTTCTCTGTGCTAAAAATGTACAGAGTTCTTTACAGGAATTACCTTATTTGATCCTCACAACCTTTTATAGTTATGGAAAATGAGGAAGGAGAAGCTAAATGACTTGCCTGTGGTTACACAGCTAGTAAGTCTTTGAGACTGGATGACCTCAGGTCTTTCTTACTCCAGGTCCATTATCCACTGAATGACCTAGATAAATTTTTATATAATTAGCTGATCCGTGTGCTCTTTTCACCCATTGAAAGGAAAAATTAACTTTGCTTTAGATATTCCAGAGAATGGGTAAAACCAACCAAATGTGCTACCACATAGTAGTTTTTTGTTTGTTGTTGTTCAGTCATTTTTAATTGTCTAACTCCTCATGATCCCATTTGGGGTATTCTTGGCAAAGATCCTGGAGTGTTTTGTCATTTTCTTCTCTAGCTCATTTTCTGAATGGGGAAATAGATAAACATGGTTAAATGACTTGCCCAGGGTCACACTGTAAGTAAGAATATAAAACCGGATTTAGCCCTTATTGACTAGCACTCTATCAACTATGCTAACTACCTTTAATGTTGTAATTGATAATATTTTTATTCCTGTGCATACCCCTTTATACTTTGGTAGCTTATTTATTTAATGGCATAGCTGACCATATTCTGCTTTAGAGGAGTAAATCTGGTTTGGGGGCCAGAATTGGGTAGGGTTGGGAAGGAAAGGTTTTTTGTTTGTTTTTTTCTCTCAGATTATTAGAGGATATCCTAATGAAATGTTGAGTGATTAGGCAATAGCTCATAACAGTTACCTTTCTAAATTTTAGAGTTTGGCAATGGAAAAGGAGACCAAAAATTTAATCAAACCACAGAAGATGGTCCTAGGAGTCAGTTTGATAAAGCAGAAGATAAATGATCTGTCTAAGGACATACAGTTAATATGTGTTTGTGACTGTATTTGAACTCAAATCTTTCTGATGCTAGGAATTTTATCCACTGACTGACCTAGCTGCATAAACTTCAGTAACTTTAGATCTGTGTTCTGCCCTCAGTTTACTGGGGCAAATTAGCTTTGCTTTTGTGATATAGTCTAGGGAATAGATAAGGCCAGCTAAATTTGCAAACATACATCTTTCCTGTCTTTTGTGGTTGTTCAAGTCATTTTTAATCATTACTTGTCTCTTCTAACAGCTATTGTAAAAAAATATTTCTGAGGTTTCTCTTCAAGCCTCTTCCTCTGATATTGCCTTTTCAAATCTTTTCTTACATCAACATTTATTTTGTGACAAAGGTTTATCTCTGATCATTAGAGAGAGAGAGAGAGAGAGAGAGAGAGAGAGAGAGAGAGAGAGAGAGAGAGAGAGATAAAAAGAGAAGGAAACACTGAAAAAAGAAAGTGGGAAGACAGAAAAAATATATGGTGGGAGAGAGAAAAAGGAAGAGAGGGCAAGGGGAAAAATTGATTTGAACCTTAGTCTCCACTAATTTTTCAAAACCCTGTAACTTCAGCTAGATTTTTTTTGTTTAGTATAGAAATGATTTTTAAATTAATTCTGAGGACAGAAAGTCCTTTACTTACATCAGTCTTATGCATGTTAACCTATTGTGTTATTTATTTTGATCCTTGGAAATGCTTGTCAGACAACCTTTCAACATAATGATAGGTGATTTACATTTTTGTGTATGAGAAAATGTCACTCCTGAGACATACATTACTTTTTGTTCCATTTTATATGAGAGAACAGAGAAAAGATCACATTTTTGTATTATTAATATTTTTTGATTTCTGAATTGATGATAAAAATCATAACTTTAGACTTAGGAAAATGCCTTAAAGCTCTTTGTCCAATAAGTAGCCTTACTTTATAGACAAGGAAATTGCAGATTGACCAACCAGAGAGTTTACATGAATCACCAGAAGTCACACAAGTATTAAAAAGCCAAACCAGGATTTGAATCTATTGCTCATTTTGCTACCTTTACCATTTATAGCATAAGACTTATAGAGTTTTTATATAAGAATTATTTCACCTTTTAAATGATCTCAAGAGCAAAATAAGATATATATATTTATTTTTGTTAATTTTATGAAATTATTATTATAAAATATTTCTATGTATTATCTTATGTTGTCATCATAAAAGTCTTGTGTTAAAGGTCAAATAACTGGTGTTATCTCCATTTTTTTGATAAGGGCTTCAGAATTGTTAAATGATTTGCCAGATTTCACCACCTCTGAGTGACAGAACCAAGTCTTGAACTCAGGTTTGTGCTCTTTCCATTAGGGCCTCTAGGTAGGCTATATTACCTTTATTAAGAACCATCCATTTGCTTTATTTCCCCATGCAATGAATTCTTGACAAATTTGTGACTGTTACATATATCTAGATTAGTAAAGGCAAGCTTGTCACATGAAACTTTGGCCTCATTGGATATATATTACCATCTGTCATTAATTTTATGGGAAGTATAACTGTTTGAGTGAGAACTTTCTAAGAGCAGCCGACTCTGTTCCCTATTTTCATGAGAGGCAATCCATTTCCTAGAATGAGTTACATGATTTGTAGACCATTTCTCTAGGAGATATTAACATCTTAGCTGGATTGTGAGACCTGTAATAAAATGACCTATGGTATTTAGTGTTAATCTCCCCCCCCACCACACACACACATACACACATTTAATAGTATTTTATTTTTTTCTGACTGTATGTAAAGATAGTTTTCAACATTCATTTTTATAAGATTTTGAGTTCCAATTTCTTCTCTCTCTCCCTCTTCTCACCCCATCCAAGACAACAACCAATCTGATATAGGTTATGCACATATAGACATAATAAACATATTTCCACATTTGGCATGTTGTCAAAGAGAATCAGAAAAAAAAAAACCAGGCAAACCATGAGAAAGGAAAAAAACAACAACAAAAGAGTGAAAATCATAAACTCCAATCTGCATTCAGACTCCCTAGTTGTTTCTCTTTCTCTTTTTCTTTCATCATGAGTTTTAGAATGTCTTAGATCATTGTATTCCTGAAAAGAGTGAAGTCTACATATTGGATCATTGCACAATAACCTTGTTACTATGTACAATGCTCTTCTGTTTCTGTTCACTTCATTCAAAAGCAGTTCATGTAAGCCTTTCCAGGTTTTTCTGAAATTCAAGTGTATGTCATTTCTTTTGACACAATAGTGGCAAATTCAAATATCACAACCTGTTCAGTCATTCCCCAAATGATGGGCATCCCTTCAATTTCCAATCCTTTGTCAACACAAATAACAAACTGCTATATGTATCTCCATATGTTTACCCTGATTTTATGATCGCTTTGGGACACAAAGTAGCAATATTTTTGAATCAAAGGGTACATATAGTTTTATGAACTTTTGAACACAGTTCCAAATTGTTCTCCAGAATGGTTGCTAAGTTCACAACCTCAACAGTAATTCATTAGTGTTTCAATATTCCCATATCTTCTTGAACATCTATCGTTTTTATTTTTTTGTCAAATCAGCCAATCTGATAGGTGTAAGATGGTGCCACAGATTGTTTTGATTTGTGTTTATCTAAATGATCATGCCTTAGAATATTTTCTTTCTATAACTACAGCTTTAATATCTTCATCTGAAAACTGCCTGTCCATACTCTTTAACCATTTAACAATTGAAGAATGACTTGCATTCTTAAAAAAATTTGACTCCACTCTCAATATATTTAAGTAATGATACCTTTATCAGAAGTACTTGTAAAAATTTTTTCCCAACTTCCTACTTTCCTTTTAATCTTAGTTGCATTCATTTTGTTTGTGTAAGACTTTCTTTTATTTTCATGTAATTAAAATTATCCATTTTGCATTTCATAATGAACTCTATCACTTCTTTGCTCATAGTCTTCCCTTCTCCACAGATCTGACAGATAAACTTATTCCATGCTCTCCCAGATTACTTATGGTATCACCCTTTATGTTTAAATCATGTTAACCAATTTGAACATAGCATCTATGCTGAATTTCTGCCATCCTATTTCTTAATTTTTGTCAAATAGTGAATTCTTCTCCCAAAACCTGAATCTTTGGGTTTAACAATTGATTACCATAGTCATTTTTTATTATGTCTTTTGCACCTAATCTATCTCACTGATCCACCACTCTAATTCTTAGCCAGCACCAAATGGTTTTGATAATTGGTGCTTTATAGTATAGTTTTAATTCTGGCATAAGGTCATGCCACCTTCCATTGAATTTTTTAAATGGATTCCTTTGATGTTCTTGACTTTTTGTTCTTCCAGATTAATTTTGTTATTATTTTCTTAGCTCTCTAAAATAATTTTGGAATTTTTATTGGTATGACACTGAAGAAATAAAATAACTGAGGTAGAATTGTCATTTTTATTATATTACCTCAGCCTATCCATGAGCAACTGACATTTTTCCAATTGTTTAGAAGTGATTTTATGTGTATAAAAATGTTTTGTAATTGTTCATTGTTCCTTGTTTTGGCAAGTAGACTCCTTAATATTTTATATTTTGTAGAGTTATTATTTTCTACATTTTTAATTATTTATTTTCCAATTACATATAAAGCTAGCTTTTAGTTAGGTAGTTTTGGGAAAAATTTCTCCTTCCCACTCTTCTCTTTCCCCTCCCTAAAATAACAAGTAATCTGATATGATATACAATGTTAAACATATTTTCATATTAGTTATGTTCTGAAAGAAGAATCAGAATAAAAAGGGAAAAAAAAAACACAAGAAAGAAAAAAAGTTAAAATAGTGTGTTGAAATGCCTTCAGATTTCCTAATTCTGAAGGATATTTTCTATCACATTCCATACTTCTGAAGGGCATTTTCCCTCTCATGTATTTTGGAATTATCTTTGATCATGATGATATTTAAAATGAAATTTCTCTTTCTCTTGCTGTTTGACTTTGTTACTAATAAATAGAAATGCTGATGGTTTATGTGGGATTATTTTTATATCCTGCAATTTTGTTAAAGTTGTTCATTATTTCTAGTAGTTTGTTCATTGCTTGTCTCAGATTCTTTAAGTGTAGCATCATATCATCTCCGAAGAGTTATAATTTTGTCTCTTCATTGCCTCCTCTATTTAATTCATTTTCTTTTTTCTTTTCCTGTGCTAAAGTTAACATTTCTAGTACAATATTGTACAATTTCTAGTACAATATTATCAATAGTGGTGATAATGGGCATTCTTGTTTCACCCCTGATTTTACAGGGAATACTTCTAGTTATTATCATTATGAATAATGTTTACTAATGGTTTTAGGTAGAAACTACTTATTTAAGGCAGGGTCAGGGAATCTTTTTTTCCTGTCAAGGCCATTTGGATATTTATAACATCTTGGCCATACAAAATTATCAGCTCAACAACTAGCCTGCTATATTTTCAAACATTTAATTAATTCACCCCTAAAAAGTTCCTTATTTTATTGATTTTCAAATCCAACCTGTGGCTTCCATGACAACATCAGATCAGATGATTTCAAGAGCCTTATACAGCCATAGGTCAGATGAATCCCACCCCTATTTTAAGGAAAATTCCATTTATTCCAGTACTCTCCAGTGTTTTTAATAGGAATAGGTACTGTAATGTGAAAACCTTTTCAGCATCAATTGAGATAAACATATGATTTTTTATATTTCGAAAATATTGAAACATCTCTACCTTCCTAGCATAAATTTCACCTGATCATAGTGTATTTTCCCACATGACAAATCGCTACAATTTTTTTGTTAATGTTTTATCTAAAATGTTTGCAAGAATATTCATTAGGAAAATTGGTCTGAGATTTTCTTTCTCTGTTTTGACTCATCCTGATTTAGGTTTCAATACCATCTTGGTATCAAAAAAGGAATCTGATAGGATTCCTTGCTTGACTATTTTCCCAAATAGTTTACATAGTATTGGAATTATTCTTTAAATATTTGATATAATTCACTTGCAAATTCATCTGTCCCTGGAAATGTTCTCTTAGGGAGTTCATTGATGGCTTGTTCAATTTCATTTTCAAAAATGTAATTATTTAAAAATTTTTATATCCTTTTCTGTTAATCTCAGCAATTTATATTTTTATAGATATTCATTCATTTCACTTAGATTGTCAGATTTATTGATATTTGTTGGACAAAATAGCTCCTAATTATTGTTTTAATTTCTTCTACATTTGGGGACAAATTCACCCTTTTCATTTTTTTATCTTGATAATTTGGTTTTCATCCTTTTAAAAATCAAATTGGCCAAAAGTTTTTCTATTTCTTTTTTTATAGACCCCATTTCTTATTTTTATTTATTCAATAGTTTTATTTTCAGTTTTCTTGATATTTACTTTGATTTTCAATATTTCTAATTTTATATTTAATTTGGAATTTTTAGTTGTTCTTTCTCTAGTTTTTTAAAAATTGCATGTGCAATTCATCATTATCCTCTTTTCTCCTGTATTCATGTAAGCATTCAGAGATTTAATAGTCCCCTAAAAACAGCTTTGACTGCATCCCATAAATTTTGATATTCTGTCTCATCATTATTATTGTCTTTGATGAACGTACTGATTCTATGATTTGTTCTCTAGTCATTCTATAAGATTAGATTATTTCATTTACAAACAATTTTAATCTATCTTTTCATGATCCATTATTATATGTAATTTTATTGCATTATGACATTAAAGGGAAATATTTAATATTTCTGCCTTTCTGCATTTTATTGTGAAGTTTATACCCTAATACATGTCAGCTTTTGTGTAGGTGCCATGTATCACTGAAAAAACTTATATTCCTTTATATTCCCATTCAATTTTCTCCAGAGGTCTAACATATCTAACTTTTCTAAAAATTCTATTCAGTTCCTTAACTTCTTTTTTGTTTATTTTGTGGTTAGATTTATCTGGTTCTGAAAGTAGGAAATTGCGTTCACCCATGATTATACTTTTAGGGTCAATTTCTTCCTATACCTCACTTAACTTCTTTTGTAAGAATTTTGATGCTATATCGTTTGGAACAAAATGTTTAATATTGGTGCTACTTCATTGTCTATTCATTGTCTATGTTACCTTTAAGCAAAATGTAATTTCTTTCATTATGTCTTTTAATTAAATCTATTTTTGGCTTTTTGTTTCATCTGAGATCAGTATTCTTACCCTTACTTTTGTTTGCTTGATTGTTTTATGTCATTTAAAGCATAATATATTTGGTTCTAGCCTTTTACCTTTACTCTATGTGTATCTCTCTGCTTCAAATATGTTTCTTGTAAACAGCATAGAGGAGAATTCTGGTCTTTGATTTACTCTACTGGCTACTTCCATTTTATGGGAGAGTTTATCTCATTCACTTTCACAATTATAATTACTAATTATGTATTTCCCTCCATCCTATTTTTGCACCATTTATACTTTTCTCTCTCCTTTCATCCTACCCCTCCTCACCATTATTTTGCTTCTTGCCATTGTCTCTCTCAATCTGATCTTCCTTCTATCAAGTTCTTCCCTCTCCCTTTTTCTCCTTTTCCCCTCCTACTTCCTTTTAGGTTAAGATAATTTTTATTGCCCTTTAGAGCCAAATTTAATGAGAGTAAGGTGCAAACAATGCTCATCTCCTCCTTTCTTTTCCTCTACTGTCATGTCTTCTGAGCCACTTAATCTGATATAACTTCCCCTATTCTGCATCCCTTTTCCTCTTTTCCTAATAAAATCCTTTTGTTTTCACTCAGGTTTTTTTTAATATCTTCTAATAAAAGTCAACTGTGTACTTCTTCTAATTACCCTATTAGAGATAAAATAGCAAGAATTATAAGTATCATCTTCCCTTGTAGAGGTGAAAATAATTTAACCTTATTCAAGAACATTTTTTCTTCCTTTATTGTTTCCTTTTTTATCCTCGTCTGAAGTCATTAATTTAAAGATTGAATTTTCTGTTCATCAGGAAAGTTTGAAAACCCCCTGTTTCCAGTTTTTGGGATTCAAGTGGTTCACACCTGTTCAGCAGAACCAATATTTAATTTTATGTTAAGGTCAGTGAACCAGTTTTTTATTTGAATCCGGTTGTTTATATTGAATCTTTTATTTAATTAAAAATCCTTTTTGAACTCTTCCAGGGAGGGTTTTGGGGTTTGAGACCAATTTATGGTATTTTGAGATTGTTGTCTTCATGTGAGTTTGTATTTTGATCTTCCCTGTCACCATCATAGTTTTCTTGACTAAGGATTTTTTTCTGGTTTTTGTTTACTTTTTAGCCTATTTTTAGCCTATTTTGTGACTTTTAAATTTGGATTCTGTGTGTGTCACAGGGGGCATTGTCCCAAGCTTTTGTCCCACTGCCTTTCTGTACTAAGACCTCAGGGGCTGCCAGCTTGCCCATTACTGGGGTGGCTGCACTAGCATGGTGGTTGTGTCTGAGGTTCCCAGGGTTGGCAGTTTACCTTCTGTGCCAGGGATAGAGACCTCGCAGCTCATCTGCTATGCCATGGTCTGCTGAGCCAGGACCCAGGGGTTTAGGCTTGTCTGGACACCATCTGGGCAGGGCTATAAGCCCCTAATATCCAAGTGAAACAAACTTTTCCTGAATTCCTTCTAAATTTCTTGAGTCTAATAATTGCTTCCCTCCATCTTTTTATAGGTTCTGTCATTCCAGAATATGTTTAAAGGTTTGATTTTTATGTTGTTTCGGATCAAACTGGAGAGAGCTCAGGTATCTTTTTGGTTTGTCTCTACGCTCTTGGTCCTCTCTGTTAGGAATTAATCTTGTATGCATTAATCATGATCAGGGAATGGAGAAAGGATGATAAAATTCAGCTAACTGGAGTAATGAGTCATAGAAACAACGTAAAATAGGTTCTTCTGTGTCTGTGTGTGCATGTGTGCGTATGTGAGAGAAAAAGACAAACAGTCATGGAAAGTTACATATATGTATTATATATGCATATTTCTATAGATGGTATTTATAGGTAGAGAGTTGTTATGATTGAGTTGGTTCATTCATCTGACTCTTTGTAACCTCTGTTTTTTGGGGTAGGAGGTTCTTGGAAGTGATATTAGAGTAGTTTGCCATTTCCTTCTCTAACTCATTTTCCATAAAAGGAAACTGATAAAGGCTAAGTGACTTGTTCAGGGTCACACAACTGGTATGTATCTGAGGTCACATTTGAATTTGGGTCTTCCAGACTCAGTACCTGATGTTCAATGCATTGCATCACCAAGCCACAGATATTTACAGTAGTACTTTTGATCATAACAAAAAAACTGGAAAGACATATTTGCACAAATTTGAGAATAGTGCATCAAATGATGGCACATGAAAGAATGCATAAGAACAAATAATTCAAAGAAATTAAGGAAGACATGTGAAATGAAGAAAAGAAAAGTTAAAAGAATTGGAAGAACGATTTATACAGTGGTAACAATCATGTAAACGAAAGCAATACTGAAAATCCTTTTCACTCAATGCAGGGTCTAAATGTGATTTCAGAAGACTGATTTTTAACATATTTCTTGCCTTTCAGCAGAGAGGTGAAGGATGAAGCTCAGTCAGTTAGTTAATTTGCTTGATCTATTGATTTTTTTTACAAGGAAAGGCTATGCTGGTGCAGGGAGAGGTGGGGAAAGTCTTTAGGAAGTTATAAATCTTTTAAAAATTCCCCATCTCTGGGCAGTGACTTTATTTTTCCTTTTAAAATATTTCATTTTATTAGGAATTCCAGAAGCTGGTGATTCTGAGGTAGTGGCATATAGAAATGGAAAGAGAATTGGGTTTGGAGTCATACAATTTTATTAACATCCAGACTTTTTTATTTTATTCCCTATATAACTTTGGACAAAATCACTTAGTTTCTCTGAGCTTCAGTTTTCCCCTCGGTAAATTGGAAGGGCCAAACTATAATTTCAAAGACCCTTTCTTCTTTATATTCTATGACCCTATGTAGAATGAAGTTTGAAAATCATGAAAAAATATGAATACTTTTTTTGATTTAAAAGTGCAGGATGATGGTGGATAGGGTTTTCAATGGAAGGCCTGAGTTCAAATGCAGAACCTCAATACTTATGTGACCCTGGATAAGTCACTTCAATTTTCTCATCTAAAATAAAGGTGATTGCCTCTAGACTCCTTTCCAATTCTTATTCTATCTTTCTATGAAAGACCCAACTTATGCAAGCATCAAGGACTACATAGAGAAGAGTGACTTTTTGTTACAGATTTAGAATTTTTGGTCTATCTGGAACCATCTGGTCCCTACTCCCTCTGCCCTTTCCCTCTTTGTTTCCCTATGAGCAGTCATGCTGTGAATCTCTCTTCCTTTCTACCTTTATATTCCCTTTGGCTGCTATTGCCTATATATTTTGCCAAGGGACCCCATGGCATCTGCTTCCTTATTTCTCATCATGTGATACCTCCTCTAACAAACTCCTAGGTTAATAGTCTATACTTCAAAATTTTAATTGGTTCTAATTTAATTGACAAAAATTAATTGACAGTAAAATTTACCTTTATTCTGGTTAATCCACTAGCATAAAATGGATATTTATTTAAGAAGAGAGCATTTTCCCTTCAATTCAGAAACTGCTTTCCAATCTGCCTGATAACCATCTTTCTAAAATGATTTGATTAGGTACATTTCAGCAGCAGTGACTGTAAAGCAGAGTGGAGTCAAAATTTCCCTGTCTTTCAGAATGTATAGAAAATCTCCAATTTTTATTTTATTTGTATTATACTCAAGTATAATACAAGTAATTTTATGCTGGAAGAATTTAGAGATAGATATGTGTGAATATTCACAAGTGTATAGACACACATTGTTTACATGCATGAATGTGTTTTCATACAATGTATACACATGTGTGTGTGTGCATGCATGTCCACAAACAAAACACCTGTGGGTGTGAGTACATATGTCTATATCTGTAACCTATGTATGCATGGATACACTTGTGCACATATATGTGAGTATACTTATATAACAAATGTGTATGCACATGTATGTATGTGTATTGTATAGACTGAAACTTAGAGGCCATCATCTTCATTTTATAGATGAAGAAACTGTAGTGAAGTAACTTGCCCATGATCATACAGCTATCAAGTAGCTGAGACTAATGCAATCTCAAGACTTCTAGACTCCATTGAGTGTCCTATTCACTCTCATTATTCAAGTTTTATGTATATCATATGTCTCTCTATATATGCATACATATTCATTTAATTGTTCTTTTCTCCTAAGTCACCCTTAACTCAGCACTAGAGCCCAGTCTAAATCCTAATTCTGTATTCTTTTGACTGCACCATACCCATTCTCTATGCCTGAATGAATATTCCTGGGATCTATTGCCTTTCTTACTTCAATTGACTGTATTTTTTTGAAAGCAAGAAGGAATGCACGTTGGAGGTTAGAATTGATATCCCTCTTATGAACTATCTGTTCATTTGTAGCTGTGTATGAAAGCAATAAAATATAGTAGAGATGATGAATTGACATCAGAACTACAAATGTACAAATCCTACCCTGAAGCTAATTATTAGATGTGCCTTCTCTGCTTCAGATAGCTGCTTTGGATTTATCTGCTATCTTCTAAGAAGGTTGTGATTGGCATTGTTGAGAAGGAAAGTGGTGTCCCCTAGCTAACAAAATCACAGATTCTTTACTACCTATGTGGTTATGAACCAAGAGAAGTTATGGGAAACCCAGTTATAAAGGATTCCATAAAGCTATGTACTGCTATATATGATCATTCATAGTTTATTGTTTTTAAAATTCTTTAAAAATTCATTTTCTTGACCCTCATATTTTCTTAAGTGCACTTCCAATATTTTCTTTTCACATTTCTCAGAATTAAAAAAAATATATTTATCAACCTACTTGCAATCTCTTCAGACATTTGCTGTTGTTTTTAATTTGATAACCCTTCCCATTTCTGCTCTTATTCCATCCTCTCCCCTTATTATTAGGGTCTTTTCCACTCACATTGCTACTTTTCTTTTATTTTAAAATTTTTGCAAGACAATGGGGTTAAGTGGCTTGCCCAAGGCCACACAGCTAGGAAATTATTAAGTGTCTGAGGCCAGATTTGAACCCAGGTACTCTTGACTCCAAGGTCAGTGCTTTATCCACTGTGCCACCTAGCTGCCCCATATTGCTGCTTTTCTAATTGATTGGACTTGAACAGTTGATCAGAAATCTATATGGCCTGCTAGTTATATCTGTGGAATGTGAATCTGAAAGTCTGGAGATGTTAACCTAATTTCTATGTTTATTTTTGTACATAGGGTTCAGTTTAAGAGTCAAAATACCCAGGATCTATCAAAGATCCTTTCTCTTTAGATAGGAAATGAAGGGAAGCCTCAAGTAAAGCAATTCAGATATGTAGTACTGTCTGCTAAAAGTATAATATGGGTTATCTTCCAATTTTGGTATTGTAGTGAAACAGGGAGGAAATGGTTCAGATGAAGAGTAGCAATACCACACAGGGAGAGCAGTAAACAAATTTTATTGATAACTCACAAGGGGAAGAGAACAGATGCCAATAGAAAACAGTCTTGGTGTGTAGCTTCCATTTCCCATAGTCTAAGGACAGAACACCATAGGAGGTGGCTTCAGATGTGCAAGCATTGCCAAGGTAGCAGGCTCAAAGCCTCTCAGTGTTCAAAATTTAAGCCAAGAGTTAATGTCGAACCAATAAAAGACTAGTAGAGTAATATGGATCAGTGAGGTGAGTATATTTTTTTTAATAAGAGACAGGGAGCTAAATGTGTTATAGAAACTGGAGGGTTAAGGGAATGGGAATGATTAGAGTTAGGTAATACCTGGTCTCTGAATTCACCTTAACATACATATATCCTAAGGGGTTGAAGCTATACCAGTCAAACTAATTTTCACTAGGTACATAGGTACATAGGCTCTAGAACATTGAAAAACCATAACTTCAAACTACCACAGATACCTGTGACATTCCATATATAGCACAGTGAAGATTCAAAGGTAAGATACCAAGAACCAACCCTCTCAAGCAACTGCATATTATATCCCATTCTTAAATTGTCCCTCCCCAACAAATATTCTATTATCATTGCTATATAGGTTTTTACCATCAATTATAGATAGGTTTGATCCAAGGGACACAAGCAATAGCTTTTACCTTATCTGCCTTCATTTAATCCCTTGATAGAAATACCAACACTTTTGGCTGACACACCTTTCAACTTTCTGAAAGCTTGTGATTGTGTAGGGCATTTCAAGGGAATCTCCTATGATCAGTACGAGACATATGTAAACTATATTCTTATGCCTCAATACTTTCCTTCCATTCTACTAGATTGTCCATTTCTTGTGACTCTTCATGTTAAAAGCTGGTCTCATCAAATAGTGAATCAGATTTTTTCTTGGGTAATAACACACCAACAAGAAGTATGCCTGTGAAAGGTGTATATCACTATTATGGAGATGTTACCATATAGGTAAAATCAAAGGAAGAAGAATTCAATAGAGATGGTAGGGTCTTCCAGATGTTTTTATAGACATTTTAATTACAAAAGTCTTTCAGAATTTCCTAAAGGAGATAAATTATCCTTCAAAAGAATTTGGCTTAAATATTCACATTATATATTATATATATAGTTATATATACACATGAACATATATATATATAATATATTTTATATATATATGTATATACATATATATATATATATATATATATATATATATATGTACCTATACAGATGCATGCATGCACACACAAAGACCAGACACCAAGAGACAAAAACAGATGCACAGACAGAGAAGAGGAGGGGAAGAGAGACAGAAGCAGATAGAGAGGAGAGAAGGGAGGCCTTTTTTATCTCACCCATTGCTAGTATCTTTCCCTTTGTGATACGTCCCATATTCTCTGTATTTATTTTGTATATACAGACCTATTTACTTGCCTCCCCTATTAGAATATGAGTTCTTTGATGGTAGATGCCCCTTTTTATCTTTCTTTATTATCCCCAACCTTTAGCATAATGCCTAAAACATAGTAAATATTAAAATAGTAATGGTTAATCTACATACAAACATATATTTTACATATTTTGTTTATATATTATATGAATATAATAATAATAATAATAATAATATTAACTGATATATCCAAACTATTCAAACATTTGGATGGACAATAAATCTAACTGTTCTATCAGTAGACTATCTTTAGAACAGATATTGTGACTAGACAATGAATTGGGATTAGAATTGAACAGGAAGAAGCAAGTATACTTGTTTGATTTACAACAATTGCATGATATTTTTAATGATTCTAAGATCTCCTAGAAACAAAGGTCTAATTTTTTTCAAACATCAATATTCTGATTTCACATGGCTATGACTTATAGGAAACTGAGGTCTTTGAAGAATTAAAGTTGGTGATTAGCAAGGGAGAGGTATGTGTGTAGATTACAACACATCACCAAGTGACGAACAGAGGTGTGTATGATAAGGAAAATAAATTGCCTCAGTCATGTAACAAGGGAGAGAAGTAACTAATGAAAAGACTGCAGAATACATACAATATCAAAAGACCTTTAGAGGAAAGTCCCCATGACTTTGGGTGAGGATTTATGGGAGGGCATAATTAAGAGTGGTATAGGGTAAGATATGGATGAATTTTGCTGTACTGTTCTTTAAAATGCAACTGATGGATACTTTGTCTAAAAACTACCTTCACTTCACGAAGCCTGCCCTGGAATGAGATGGCTATGGTATTACGTAAAGAGTTCTGGGGGAGACTTGGGTTTACGTATAATTTCTTCACTTATTAGGGGTGAGATCACTTACCTGCCTTAACTCTTGGTTTCCTAGTCTGTAAAATGAAAATGATAACCTGTAATTCCTATTTCTCAAGGTTTTGGTGATGAAAATTCATAGCCTATGACTATTTACCTGTAAATTGAGATGAATGGACAGATTACTTCACATCAGCCTTTAAAAGACAAGGTCTAACCTCCCTCCCCCTCCAACCTCCTTTGCAGAAATGAGAGGATGGGACAGTTCATAGAAGCAGAAATTTGCTGATTTCTTTTAAAAAAATCTTATATGAAACAGATGGATCTCTGAGATAGGGCGAAAGGAAGAAATTGGAGGGGGGTCAGAAATCTAAGTACTCTAAAGATAAAAAGATATCAATAAAATATATTTTTAAAATTCAGATATAATATGAAACACAGAAAAGAGAACCAGAAAGTAAATATTCACACCTTCAGAACCCCAAGGTCTCTCTCTGTGTCTTTTTCTCTTTTTTTCCCCCTCAGGGTGCTCAAGAATATGAGTGGGTATGCTTATATATGCATTTGCAAATACTGGGAATCAAGGAATAAAGATATAGAAGGGAAGAACTTATACATTTTTATAGATAAAGGTCATTTTAAAAAGTTTAAATAATATGTGCAAGCTTAATTGTTTTGGGTTTTTTTAAGTCGGAATAACAGTTCATTTATTAAAAAATTAAAAAACTAGGAGGGGAAAAGTATCCAATTAATATAGAAAATATGTCAAGATCTTCTGTTTAAGATTAAATTAGAGAATTTCATGTTTCAAGAAAGGGCATTTGATATTTTATATTTTTTAAAGTATGCCCAATTAGAATAAAAAAGTAGAACTCCTTGTGCCATCCATGGAAAATTCTCAGTGGATATTTGCTAATGGTGTTGATGCTTTCTCTCACAAGCCATTATTGAGCTGTATGGGAGAAGCTAATATATCACTATTTATGATGTTCTCTGGGTTGATTTAAAATCTGCAGGTCATATTCTTTCTACCTTGTCATGCTGCCTCTCTGTTATTCTTTTCAATAGGAACATGGTATGTGAAAAACAAATTGGACAATGTGACAATGCACCATGCACATTTTACTCTATGACCCTGTATTCACAGGACTGGTTAGCCTAAATTCAAAAAAATGTCACTATAATATTTCACTTAGTTTTTTTTTATAAAATTAAAAGTTCATAAGAACATAATGTCCTCAAACACTCTTCTTTTGAATTACCAACTCACGAATCTGATGATGGAATCTTAATTTTGAATCAATAGTGTATCCCCAGGTTCATTTGACTCTGTTTGGTCCTGTGGTGCTTAGGTTTGCTCATCATGAGTTCTGGTGGCTTTGATCTTTAGTAGGTAGTAGGTAACAATAGGAGACCCTTCCTAGCACATGTTTAGCATGCTTCCCCTTGTTGCCAAGGAATAAATGGAGGGGAGGATGAGCCATTTGTTACTAAAAGTTATGGACTGCTGAATATTTTGAGGGTGAACACATTGGCAGGTTCTTCCTAGCTAATACTGCCAGACTGATGGAGGGACTCCATGATTTTGATAATAGAAGTACCCTGAACTTGATTCTGAGGCTTTGGAGCAGTTGTGTGCTTTGGAATTAGTTAATGAGGCTTTCTTTATTTGAGCTTTGGAATGTTTCCAAAACCTACTCGGGAGGGAAATGAACAAATGTCTTTTTGTTACCTCCAGATAAATCTTCATGATGAAATGCAGAGCTGCTCTGCCTGTTCAATCTTCCCCTTTCTTTCTCCCCAGTGGACACTCAATTACCAAAGAGGCCCAGGGAGAAAATAAGACAAGTTCCTCATTCTTCTTTTGTTGTTGTTGTTCTTACTTCTTCTTGTGGTATTGTATTTTTTGTTTTTGTTGCTGTTGTTTTTAAAAACTGAAGAAAAACTTGAAAATTCTAGATATAGAAAAGTTGATAGCCTTCTGATGATGGGATTCTATTTTCAAATAATGAATCTTGTGAAGCGATTGTATATATTTATATTTATGTGATTCAAAGTTATAATTATATATAATATGGTTATTGATTATAGCTCAATGGAAATGTAAATTCATATAATGTATTTGTTTTATGTTATTCATTATTCCTATTAATTTGTAACTAGTTGTAAAACAATGGAATTGTAGAAAGGCTAGTGCTTACTTTAGAAAATATACAACACATAAATAGTTATGTGATAGATTTATGTATAGCATTACTTTTGAGCACTGAAATTGGGACAGAGGTGGTGATCATTTAAATGATGAGGAGGCATATATCAACAACTTTCAGTTACATTTACTCCGATAATTCTCCATTATGTCAAAACAATGTCTCATACAGTAGTTGAATTTTAATGTTACTGAATTTGAACTCTTCTCTTTGGTTTCATGATTTTGGAATTTATTAGCTTCATATTAGGGTTTTTGTTTGTGTGACAGAATACATAAAAATGATCAGACTGCTTTGATGTAAATTTACCATCTCATTCCATCCAGAAAAGGAAACCTACACAAGCCTGAAAACATAGTGTACTTGTTGTTTTGAAAATTGACAATTAGATGAAGGTTACTACCCTATTCATTCATAGGCATGATGTTCTTTGGAATATGAGTGCTTAGGAACAAAGATTCATTTAAGAATGAAAACTTTCCTCTATCATCTTAACTAGAGCACATGATGTTTACCCTTTTAGTGAAATGAATTTAATTCTTACTATCAGGTTTGGTCCTTTTGCTTCACAACTTCCCTATTTCATTCTCTTCATATGACACTGAGATTTAAAAAAAATGATAGAGGTGAAAGAATATTGTTTGGTCCAAGGGACACAAGCAGTAACTTTTGCATTATCTGCCCTCAATAAATCCCTTGGTAGAAATACCAACACTTCTGGCTGACACTCCTTTCAACTTTCTGAAAGCTTGTGATTGTGTTGGGCATTCCAAGGGAATCTCTTCTGTTCAGTACAAAACATATGCAAACTATCCTCTTATGCCTCAATACTTCCTTTCCATTATATTATTCCATTATATTAACAACAGTACTCACAGAAGAGTTTGGGGTATAACTTTCCCACCTAGCAAATATTAGGATCTTAAGAATTTTAATTATTATTCTTTCCACTGGCTCTTTCTCTCTTTCTTCTGACCTATTCAAGCCATCTCTTTCAAAAGAAACAGATAAAACAATACAAATTATTGTCCTTGAATCTGATATACCCTCAACTTATTATTCCTGTTCCCTTCCTACTATTGAACTTTTTTTTTTTTTTTTTTTTTGCAAGGCAATGGGGTTAAAGTGATTTGCCCAAGGCCACACAGCTAGGTAATTATTAAGTGTCTCAGGGTGGATTTGAACTCAGGTACTCCTGACTCCAAGGCCAGTGCTCTATCCCCTGTGCCACGTAACTGCCCCCCTACTATTAAACTTTAAGAGAGAGAATGGATTCTACCCATTCATTATTATTCTGTTTCTTCCTCACCTGCTTAAACACTTGTAATCTGGCTTTTGTATCTACCACTGTACTGGAATTCTTCTCTTCAAAGTCATGAATGACCTTTCGCTTTCCAAATCAAAGGTTTTTCTAAAACTTGAACAACCTTAAATAGACTGAAATCTATCCACACATCAAAAACAGTGCAGCATTTGGAGTCTTCTGTCCTAGAGAAAGTCCCATGGGGAGTGCAGGAAGTAGATTCTATAGTAATGAGAACATAAAGAGCATATCAGGCTCTCCTAAACTTTCTCATCCCTAGAATAGCTCACCTTGTACCTCCAAGATCGTGATGGTAAGGAGTGCTCTCTGACTGTGTAACTATGGATCCCTGGGCCTTTTTATCTGACTTACTCTAGGCCTGTTGGAATTCTGAGTTTTTCTATTCATCTGACAGTGGAACTTCCTTTTATATATTGTTTTGGATGATTTGTTCCTTAGCTTCCCAGGACTATCTAGTTTTCCCAGTTATATCCTTATCCCTTAGTATATTGCTTGGTACAGAGTAAGACCTTAATATTTGATTTTTTGTTCCTTTAACATCCTTCACACTACTACTATCACTGATTAAAAGGCCACTGAATCTGGGACTGTCTTCAGCCTTCTAGATCCTTATCTTGCCACTGGACCAATATGGCTCTGAAGGAGAGAGTGAGGCTAGTGACTTTGCACAGACCTCCCTCACTTAAATCAAATTCACTTGCAAGTCATGGCATCACCTCCCTGATGCTATAGTCTTTGAGAATGAAGAACAAACAACAAACAACAAAAAAACAAGTCAGCTAGGTGGTACAGTGTAGAGCACTGGCCCTGGAGTCAGGAGTATCTGAATTCAAATCCAACCTCAGACACTCAGATATGTACTTACCTGTGTGAACTTGGGCAAGTCACAACCCCATTGCCTTGCCAAAAAAAAGAACCCAAACCAAAAGCCAAAAAGCAAAACACAAAATCCAAAATACAACACCAAACAATAGCAACAATAACAACTGTTGTTTAGGACCTAAATCTTTCTTGCAAGTTTATTAATTGCTGTTTCTACTTCTAGTGTCTTTCATTTCCAATCTATTCCCACATCACTGCCAAAGTAAGTTTTCTCATTTGTATAGGTATGATCATATCATTAACCCATTCAGGCCTTATCTAAAACCTGAATCATCTTAAACTCTGTATCGTTTGATACAATTGATCATTTTGTCTTTCTTCAAATTCCATGATGCTTCATTGTATGATTCCTGTTGGCTACCATATAAAATGTTCCTTAACTTGATTTACTCTCTATAATCTGGGTTCAACCATTTTTCCTGTCCTTAAAATTCATAGTATTTTCTTTCTCAGACCCTAAAATCTTTCCAAATTGAATTTTCCCCCAATTTGCTAATCTTATTCTTCTCTCTTTCACCTCTAAGCTTTTGGTCATACCATTATTGCCACTGAAAATGAGATCCCTTAAACTCTGAATCTATCATCATCCTTTTCCTCTTTCAAGATCCAAATTTGGTTCCACCTCCTCCATTTAATCCATTTCAATATCACAGCTTTAAGTTATTTCTCCCTCTTAGCATCTCATAGGCCACATTTTTCTGTACTATGCATTTAATAATTGGGGCAGCTAAGTGGTGCAGTGGATAGAACACTGACCTTGGAATCAGGAGGATGGGAATTTGAATCCAACCTCAGACTCTTGATACTTATTAACTGTATAAATTTGGGCAAGTCACTTAACCTGATTGCCTCTCATCCAGAGTCATCATCTGATTCATATCTGGCCACTGGATCCTCTGGAAGAAAAAAATAAGACTGGTAACTTAGCACAGCACCCCTCACTAACAATTCATGTGTGCTTGTCATGGCATCACCTCCCTGAATGTCATAGTCTTCTTTGAGAAGGAAGGACAAACATCAAAACAGCATCATTTAATAACTGATTAGCCTAATTTTCAGTTATAAACATCCTACTTTTCTTTTCTCCTAGATTGCATTCTCCTGGAGATTAAGGAAATTAAGGATTTTATTACCGGGTTATGTCTTCCAGCTCTACACTGTTTCCTGTCTTTGATCCAACACATCAGTGCTGTCAATGTTTAAACTTACCATCTCCCATTTGACCACATCCAGCTTACCTTGGTTCATAGATCTTACATTTCAGATCCCTGTACGATATTGATCCTTACAGCAACACAAGTCTGCTTTCATCACTGGACACATGCATAGTTGAACTTCCTTTCAGCTTTGGTCCAACCTCTTCATTCTTTTTTGGAGCTTCCAAGGGAGTTATAGAAAAGCATATACTTCTGCTTCATTGACTATACTAAAACCATTGACTGTGTAGATCACAAAAAAAATGGGGCAAGTCTTCAAAGAGATGGGAGTGCCAGATCAACTCGGTTATTTCCTGTGGAACTTGGATGTAAGTCAAGAAGCAGAAGTAGGAATTGAACATGGAATAACTGATTGAGGACTGGGAAAGCATAACTATAAGACTGCATATTCTTACCGTATTTATTTAACTTATATACAGAGATGTGAAATATCAGGCTGAATGAATTAAAGGTTAGAATTAAGGTTGCTGGGAGAGATATCAGATATATAGCCAACCATACACACTGAGGGTAAAAATTGAAGAATTAAGAATTACTTATAAGGATGAAAAAGATGAGTGAAAAATCTGGCTTGACATTTAACACTGAAATAAAGCTAAGTTTGTGACAATTGTTCCCACAACTTCCTAGGAAACAGAGGGAGAAGAATTGGAAGATTTTATATTCTGGGACTTAAAGAATGCTCCAGATTCTGAATACTGTCATGAAATTAAGACGTGTTCTCCTTGAAAGAAAAATTGTATCAAATCTAGAAAGCACAATAAAATGCAGAGACATCATCTTACTAACAAAGGTCTCTCTTATCAAAGCTAAGGTTCTTTTAGTAGTAACTATGTGTGACTAAAAGAAATGCTGAGTAGCACAGAATCAATGCTTTCAAATCATGATGCTGGAAAATTTTTCAGTGCTTAAAGAAATTAATTCAGACTACTCATTTGAAGGAAAAATACTGAAACTGAAGCTTAAATACTATGACCAAATAATGATACAGTAGGGGTCATTGCAAAAGACCCTGATGTTGGGAAAAATTGAAGGCAAAAGGTGAAGGGGTCAGCAAAGGATGCGATAGCTAGATGATGTCATGAAAGCAATAAACATGAGCTTAGACCTCAGGAGATAGGGGAGGATATAAGGGCTTGATGTGCTATATTCTTTGGGATCAAGAAGAGTCAGTCATGACTGAACCAATGAATAACAATAAAATAGTAACTGACTAATATATTTTTGGTAAATGAAATCTTGGATCATAGCAGTTACTCTCTTTCTTAACTCCTTTGTTAGTAGTTTCTTAAATTTTATGTATTGGGTTTCAGCCAAATAGAAATGCCCAGGAATATAGCTGGAACTAGGGAATTAGAATTCTTGGAAGATATTATTGAAGTGGAGTTTTCAGGTGAAACTACCCACATCCATGTGACTATTAAAATCATGGGAGTATATAAGATTCCTAAAAGATGTTGAAATGAGAAATGGTAGACTATCATCACCCCAATGAATTCCTATCATTGCAGGGGTGAGGGGAGAAAGCAAAATGAATGACAAAAAAGAAAAAATGAATTAGATAACTATAATTTATATTGTAAGAGAAGAGTCTCACAGAACCTAAGGGAAAAGAGAATATTGAGAAGAGTGATAAAAAGAATCACATGTATGAATAGATCATAAAAGAAAAATACCACAGTACATAAGAGAGATTGGCTTATCTATTCAAAGTCAAAATTTGGGGGAAGTGGGAGTAAAATCAGTAGCCAAGACAATTTCAAGTTCATTGATTTCCTAGAAGTATTGAAGGAAGAAGGCAACCAAAAAGGTCAGAAACCTCATGTTTAGTTGATGTTAACATCAACACACAATGTAGATGTGCTAGAGGTAGCTAGCAGGAGCATTAGATAAAGTGCTATATCTGGAGTCAGGAAGACTCTAGTTCAAATACAGTCTCAGATTCTTCTAAAAATATTTTTATTTATTTATTTTATTAAATATTTCCCCATTGCATGATAGAATTTTGTTATTTAAAAAAAAATCCAGTTCCACATTCTCTCTTTCTTGTACCTTCCCTCCCCCCAAGAAGGTAAGTAATTTTATATTGATTATACATGTGAAGTCATGCAAAACATTTTTCCATATTAGGCATGTTACAAAAGAGAATAAAAAAACTCCAAGAAAATAAAGAAAAATTTGTAAAAATTATCAATCTGTATTCACAGTTTGTCAATCAGTTCTCTTTAGAATTTTATCTTTATCTTTAGAATTGTCTAAAATCATTTTCTTGATCAGAGTAGCTAAGTATTTATTAGTTGCTCATCTTTATAATAGTGCCGTTACTGTGTATAATATTCTCCTGGTTCTGCTCACTTCACTTTGCATGAGCTCATATAAATCTAACCAGGTTTTTCTGAAACCATCCTGCTTGTCATTGCTTATAAGAAATAGTTTTCCATAGCAATCATATACAGCCATTGCCTAATTGTTGGATATCTTTGTGATCTCTAATTCTTTGCCACTACATTTAGTCTAATTCCTCTATAAAAATAAGGAAACCTAATTAAGAGTAAATGAAATGATTTTCTCAGGGTCATACACATTTTTAATAGTCAACCTAGGATCAAAACCCTATATCTGGATGCACTATCTGAGACTCTTTCCACATATCTCTCAATTATAAAGGCCTTCTTTGTCTTGTGAAGAAGAAAAAGATTTTCCACAGTAATGAATGTTAGACCCTATGTCTTGATGTCACAATTATATGTTATATTATATTATATAAGCATTATATAAGTCATCAGATAATTTTCACTTCTGAAAGACTAAAACTACATTGATTTGATGGGGAGAAATAAAGCTCTTCTCCTTTAGTTTCCATTGTCTGGATTTCACCAAGATTGGGGATGTCTGGAAATTACAACCTTGTGAGATATGTGGTATTATTACCATTTCATAGATGTTGAAATTGAGACAGAGACAGAGAAAGGTTAAGTGATTTTCCCAGGGTCACATAGCTAATAAATATCTGATATTGGATTTGAACTCAGTTTTCCAGACTTAGTGCTATTGAGAGACTGGGAGACAGACAGACCCAGAAAGAGAAACAAACAGAGAGAGAAATTGTAGCATCCTTGAAGAAAAAGAGCAGGGGAAAAGACTTCAAAGGGGAGATTTGGAGGAATACATTCCAGTTATGGGTTATGGTTAGGTGCATGAATTCACAGAGGCAGAGGAGAGCAGGAAGAGCTGGAGAATAGTTAATCATCTATTGCTAGTTGGTGTAAAGGCAGAATGCAAGAAGGGGAAGACAGTAGTGTTATATTAAACTGCTGGAGTTTTATGAAAAGTCTTATATACCATAATTCCCTTAGATCAAGGTTCTTAAACCCGGGAACTGGGAACTTTTTTCCCATTGATAATATATTTCAATGTTATTCATTTTCTTATAAGTTGTTCTATAGGCTTCATTAGATTTTCAAAAAGATCCCTGAAACAAATAAACAAACAAGTAAACAAACAAAAAAAAGATTTAGAATTCCTGTCTGGATAAAGTCTGAAATATTCTGAAGAAACAGTGACTTCTATTCCCTCTGGCTGGGTCCTTGCATTAGTCCAGTGACTTCTCCCTGAAAAATCTCTGGAAGATACTGAAGAAGTGAAATGACTAGGAGTAGGAACAAAAGTGTTGGCTTTAAATTTTTGGTCCCCACTACCTGTATGTTAAGTCTTCCCTAATGACAATTTGGAAAGAGAAAGTGACCTTACTGTTTCAAATCCCTTGTCAACAAATAACAGTCTTTATCAGACCCAACCAAGTTGGAAAGACTTTGAGTATAGGACAAAGCAGATCCATACATCTTGTCAGATAGCCAGTCCAGATGTTTTCAGAAAGCCACATTTCTTGATTGGCCAAAGGGTCATGATTTCTCCTCCTCCTCCCCTTACTACATTATCTGTCAAATATAATCCATTAAAGTATAAAGGGGTCATAATCTCTGTCACTATAGGAAAGTCTCACATAAAAGGAATTCACCTTAATTCATTAAAGTATAAGCATATGTATGAACCTATCTGACCCTTTTGACTTTTAGTTTCTATCTGTTCTCCCAGTAGTTTATCTGCTGGATACTCCACCTTCCTTCCTTTGTTGTTGTTCAGTGGTTCAGTTGTTCTGGCTCTCCCTGATCCCATGGACTACCCTATTCATGTATTTTCTTGGCAAAGATATTGGATTTGTTCACCATGTTCTTCTCCAGTGGAATAAGGCAATTATTGGTAAAGTGTCTTGGCCAGGTTCGCACAGCTAGTGTGATTTTTACTTGGCTCTTCCTGACTCCAGTCTCAGCTCTTTGTGCCCTGAACCTAGCTGTTATATAGGATGGAGGTTAGCAAGTCCTCCACACAAATCTGATTAAACTAGCAGTACTCCATGACAGTGTTTAACCTACTTGAAGAAATGAAATTTGATCTTCTATTCAAGTTACAGTGGATTTGGGGGGGGGGAGTGAAACAGGCAAAATCTTCTTGAAATAATTATTTTCCTCTGAAGATGAGTGTTCATAGAACAAGTGTGCCCATGGTTTGCTGCTGTGCCTGGGAGAGCTGCTGTTCATTTATTTATGAATGTAAACAAAGTCCAATTAGTTTGACCTCAAGAAGAAAGGAAAAAGGGGGGGGAATGGTCACAAATGGCCTTTTACAGGGATCCCCCCCCCAACACTTGAGCCTTGCAACTCATTTTCATGTGCTGAATTCATTCGGAATGGGTGTCCTTTTGGAGACTGGCTCTGCAATTGTCATTTTCAGACTTTGGAAAGTGGCATTTAATAATTTTTAATCTTAATCTGAATATAGATCCTTTCTTCCTATAAAATTTCCTTTGAGCTCTTGCTACATATCTGTCTCTCAAGGATTCCATGCTGTTCCCTCCTCTATTATTACACTGATTGTATACAAAATTAATTATCAGTCATGTCACATATTGCACAGCAAATGGTGGTCAGTATTGAATTACGGGGGATGCAAACACAATTTTCAGCAATCTAATTGCTTCTCCTGTATCCAGCGAAACGTTACATTAAATATCCACAGCAAGCAGATTGTATTCGATTTCCATAACAAACTAGTGGGATTGCATTACTGGAAACCCCAGCACCTAGGCACATGCCTCTTTCTTAACTGCTCTTTTTCTCTGGCTCAGATGGAAGTGAATGCCTAGATATGCCCATATAGATGTGCTTTGGTAGGATACAGCTCTAAATAATGAATGAGGGGAGTTAGATGACCTCAATTTGAATTCTGTTGACTTTGCTCAAGACATTTAATCTCGCTAAGTCTCAGTTTCCTCCTCTGGAAAATGGGGATAATTACAATAGCTAATGTTTTATATAGCGCCTTCAGGTTTGAAAATGTTTTAGATATAGCATCACTTTTGAGACTCAACAAACTCAAGAGATAGATGCTTCATTAGGGAGTTTTTAACAGATGAATAAACTGAGGTTGAGGGAAATTTTTTTTTCAGTGTTACACCTATAGTTAGTATAGCTATAGTATCTATCTATAGATAGATAGATAGATAGATAGATAGATAGATAGATAGATAGATAGATAGATAGATACTATAGCTAAGGTAGAATTTAAAATCTGGTTTTCCTGACTTCAGGTCTAATGTTTGATGTATATCACCTAGCTATTTCTTAATAAAATATTTGCCTTATCTTACACACTAGACTATTTGGAGCAAAGTGCTTTACAGACAGTAAAATCACTCTATAAATATGAGAGGCAGTAAAAGATGGGGAGACTCCCTCTACTTTCCCAAGCATCCACTAGAAACTGTGTTTTGTTCCACACATTGTAGAATAATGAGGGGAGATCGGACTCAACATTTTAGCATTTGAAAGAAATTCAAGGCTCAACTCATCTATTCTTTTACTTTTATAGATGAAGTCAAGACAAGATAGTCAAGATAAGAAATGGCTTCTTAGGGATTATAAAGAAATTTTTTTTTCAGTGCTGTGATTAGAATCCAAGTCTCTTTACTTCTCTCCCCTGTTCTTTCTCTTATAACACCAGAAATTCCCCTATTTTCAACCTATTGTAGAGGTATACCTCAAGCCTCAATCCTGAATTAAAGTAGAATATTGTCATGTAATTACCACTATGAGTTTCTGCAGTTTATTTTTCTGTGGTTTTTAACACATACACACACACAGACACACACAGACACACACACACAATCTAATGATAATCCTCAAATCTGCTTTAATTTAGGAATTACTCAATTATAAAATGGCAGCATGACCTTTGGAAATAGAAGAAAGTGAGAGTTCTAATGGATCAGGTCTGGAGTTATTGGTCTCCCAGGGTAACAATTTTCAATATTTCATTATACCTGTAAAAAATTTTTAAAAAGCTTTTAAACTTTTTATTTGGATTGAGATCATTCACAGGTACTATGGATTTTTTTTCTGGTTTAACATCTGATAAGCATCAGTGTGAGACACTGTGACTTATTAGGGATTCACAATTATTTTTAGCTCATCTATTCTTTTCAACTTCTAAATGTAATGATTTTTAAATTATAATTTTACTTTCAACAGAACATTGACATGGAAACTGTTGGTACTTTGCCCCATTTCTTTGATGTTTCCTGCCAAAGAAATATTTTTTTCCAGGGTAGATAGAAAATCGTAACTTTAGTTTGAGATAATACTGACTGTTTTCTTCAGGTTTGTCCTTCCTAGCAAGCAGCAACAGACAGGTTAAGGAATGACCTTGACTGTAAATGGATGTCAGCAACAACTAAAAACATTGAGGAAAGGAAAAATGGAGGAATAATGTTTCAGAAAAAAGGCTTAAAAAGAGATCAAGATGAAAAATAGTAGTGAGCCATCTATCCAGGTCCTTAAAGAAATTGTATGCCATCCTCTCCATACATTGCCAACCTTTGCTCCAGGGTATAGGCCTTGAAGGGAGGCACAGATGTAAATCTTTTCTTTTCTACTGTCATCCCTCTAATTTGATACATCAAAGACAGTATCTCCTTATTGACTATAATGTCCTACACAGACTTTTTCTGATCATTTATATGTAGGAAAACTGATCTGAATTTGAAAAGCTTTTATTTTTAAATTTTTTTAATCTATCACATGTAATATCCATAGTCTATGGATTATTTTTTTTGCAAGGAAGTGGTATTTTATTTATTACATTTTCTGCCTTTTCTTCCTCTCAAAGCCTTTATTCATCTAAGACAAACCTAATATTCATTCCTTTGAGAATGTAGTGATTTTGAGAAATACTAATGGTTTGATGAGTTTCTCAATTTGATGAGATTTGCAGTCTTACAGTGACTGCAAGTGGTTTTTCCAAGTTCATAGCCTAGTTTTTTTTTGTCAAATCAAAATACTCTGGGAATATATAAATGGAGAGCAAGTAAAATTTAATCCTCACAAGAGCTTCAGAATGAGACATAAATAACATTTTGGCATAACCACAGGACAACCTCTCTCATGTCTGTTTAGACTTTCCCGATTACAAAATGCAGTTTTCCTCAATTGAATAAAAGTTTCTTGAGGGCAGGGACCATTTCAGTTTTCTCTTTGTATCACCAGAACCCACTGCACTACTTAACATATGGTAGGCATTTAATAATTAGTCTTCCACCAAAAACAGAACAATTTTTTTTTAAATTTCTAATTCCCTCCAAGGTTACCTCTCATTATTTTACAGTATATATATCCTGAAAAGTACATATATGTATATAGACATATATATGTATATATTCAATGTATATACATATTTGTGAGTATGTGTGTATGTTTGTCTTCACCTTTTAAAATGTGAGCTCCTTCAAAGCAGGAATTTGTGTTTTAATTTTTTTTGTTACAATCCCAGTGATTAATACAACCAAAACACAATCTAAAAAAATTCATATTTCTAGGTAGTAACTCTTTTGGAATTTCTATAGACACCTTAAGAACAACTAAAGAACTTTACCCAACCTAGAAATTTATGAGGGGAAAATATAATAGGCAAAGTTTACTAAAAATAGAAGAATCTATTCCAGAAGAGAAGATACACAAGTGATTCTTGGCAAGGAAACATTTCAACATTTATTCCATTATTTAATCAAATAACATAATATATATTATTTGTCAATTGTCTAATTGGTACTATCCATTGTGCTAAAGACTGGTGACTCTGGTGAAAAAGTGAGAAAGTTTCTGCCTGCCTGCAAGGGGCTTATATTCTACCAATAGTAGAAGCCTGCTTGGACAAAAGGAAATTCCCAATGTACTCATATTCTTTATATGAACTGATAATTCTGACATTATTTAAAATAATAGCAAAGGAAAATTGGTTTGGAAAGGAAGGTGAGGAAAAGAATATTAGAAGAGTAAATGGCAAACTACTACTCCTAGAATTTGTATTTACAAGTAGATACCTTAAGGGTCATATGATATATTGCCTTTATTTCAAAAATGAAGAAATCACCGCCAGACTTAAGTGACATTGTTCATGGTCGCACAGGAATTAAGTGGCAGAGTCAAGAGTTCAACCCAGGATTTCTGATTCTAAATCCAATGAATTCTCCCTTTTCTTTTTTTCTTTTTTAATTGTTTCTCCATGTCAAAATAGATTATGTCTGCCTTAGCTTCACTTTACCCAGGACAGATTCAGATATGAACCACAAAATGCTTACTTTGGAATTCCATAGCAAAGACTGATAGAAAAATGTAAAATTGTATTCTTATTATCATTTTTAATTTCACATTCACTGAGAGTGACAGAATATCAGCAAAAAAAGAGCTTATGGAAATCTTCTAGTGAAATTGCACTCTCTTGGTTTCAAGGGAGGCAGAAAAGAGATTCTGATTGTTCATTTCCTTGCTCAAAGTTTGCTCTCTCTACTGTACACTTGAGGTTTTTTTTTTAATATTAAGGTTTTTGCAGTCTGTGGTGAGATTTGAGGAGATTAAGTGGGTTGGTATAAAAAAACCCAACAACAACAACCTGTTTCCGCCCTCCCTCAATAGGATTCTTTGTGAAAGCTTCAGCAGGTCACCATTGCCAGAAGAAGACTGACAGCTGTTATTTGCATACTTATGCAATGGATGGATTTTTAAAACTCTCTTTATAATTCAAGATTCGAAGCTAATTTTTACAATTGTTACTGTGCCACTTTAATTAGCAGGGAGATTGAAGACAGTGAATACTGGGAGGTGGAGGGAGCACAGGATGGGAGGGGAATTCATCATGGACCTACTGTGTGAAAGGCAGTGTCCTAGATACTTTTTTGTTGTTATTCAATTATTCATGTGGTCTGATTCTTGTCTCTATTTGAGATTTTCTTGGTAAAGACGATGGAGTATTTTGTCATTTCCTTCTACAATAGGGAACAAGGTTAGGTGACTTGCATAAGGTCACTTAGCATCTGAGGATCATTTTGAATTCAGATCATCCTCACTCTAGACCCCTGGCTTGTACCTGGGTATTTTTAGCACTGAGTTTTGCTATTGGGAAACTGTTTACCTCTCTAATAAATTCAGTGACATTGGGGCCCTTGATGTTCCTAAATATCCTCCCTAGTCTTTGAAACTTCACTGGTGTCCCCTGTCCCAGAAATGTTATCTCTTTTTGTCTCTCTCTACCTCCTAATTTCCCTAATTTTCTAAGATAAAATCCTATCTTAATGCTTCTAAGATCATGATTAATTTTAATTGTATGTAATTTATTTGGATATTGTTGGTTTTCTGTTGTTTACTTCATTAGATTATGCACTCTCAAGGGCAAGGATTACTTTTGTTCCCCCATTCCCACTTATTTTTGGTTTTGCTTAGTGTTTAGCATTCTGACTGGTCCACAGATTATGTACTTGATAAATGTTATTTGATTTGACAGCCTATAGACTTAAAACTAACTTTGTGTTTTCTTCATTCACTCCAAATCTATAAACTATTTGCTTATAATATAATAATTATGCTATAATATAATACATGATTTATTTGTGTTCACAATATGCATTCAACTCTGGTTTTTGAAGATTATTTGTACAAAATTTAGCTGTTTTACATATATTAACATTTGGAATCACTGAGATACACAATGACATATTACATGAAAGACCAGTCAAACTTGGAGTCTATAATAGTTTATGTACTGCCTCTGATAATACTTGCTAAAACATAAATGAATGGACAAATAACTTCTTAGTATGCCCCCTGCAAAATTCTGAGATAAAGGGGAAAATGACCTAAAGAAATGACCTACATTTCTGAATGGAATTTCCATACTTACTTATGCTAACAAAGTCATTGGCGTGGTGTGTGGGGGGGAACCTTTGTTCTGCCAAGAGTCATTCAGGGGTCATATAAAATTATCAATTTAAAAATTAGTCTGCTATATTTGGTCAAACATTTAATTAATTCACCCCTAAAAATCTCCTAGATTTATTGAATTTTGCGTCTCACCTGCAGTTGCTGTGGCAGTGTCAGACCAAATGATTTCGAGTTCCTTGTCCCTAGCATAGACCAATGTAGTAGAATCACTGTTTAATTTGAGATAATATATAAAAAGTGACCTTTAAAAGAGAGGGAAGACTGAATAGCTGACTAGATAGTATCAGTTAAGAAATGAGAAAAATGAGGGGCAAATAAGAGAAAAAACCAGCTAGACCTATAGATATTTGAAGGGGTACTGGGGAATCGCTTCCCAAAGAAGGTGCAGTTTAGGGTGGAGATTGAATGATGACTAGGATTTGGATAGTTGGGAAGGAAAAAGGAAGTAGATTCCAGATTGACAGATCCCAATGTGCATGAGTAAAGAAAAATGTGCTCAAGTGAGAAATGAATGGGGGAATCTGGCTAGTGTGTATATGTGAGGGAAGAGAGGAATTGATTAGGAAAACAAAAAGAAATAAAGTTGGGAAGAGAAGCAGGAGGTTATTGCTATCATGATGTATTTAGCTCCCCATCTTTGTATCTCTTTAACTTTTCCCTCAAACTCTTACCTGGTAGTTAATAGAGATTTATAGCCTAGGTTTCTGTCTTAAACCTGGGTGTATGAATCCTTGCCTTACTCTTCTGTCTCTTATTGAAACTATTAGCTACTTCTGGAACTTCCTCTCATTACTTGTCTGGTGGGTCTTTCTGTTTTTTTTTCACTTCATTCATTTATTGATTCATTCATTGATTCATTTTCATCTATTCATTCAGCAACCATTTGTTTAATACTAACTATATACCCCACTTTCCACTAGTCACTGGGAGAGATGCAAAGATAATTATGCAACTTTCCTCACCCTCAAATAGCTTATAGTGTATCAGGGGGCAGATAGCATATATACAGATATACAGTAACTACATAGAAATTGAATTAAAGTATAGAAGATATATATATATATATATATGTGTGTGTGTGTGTATATATATGTACTACATATATATATATATATATATGTATATGGAGTAGAATATAAACTGAAGGAAAGATAAATTCTAGTTATAAAGATAAAAATAGCAGGAGAGATCATGGCCAGGGATTTTGATTCAGATTTCATCCTCACTCAGGTAATAGTTGAAATGGTAGTACTTAGAATGGAAGGGAAGATAATATTATTTTATGAATGAGAAAATTGGGAACCAGAGAGAAAGTAACTTGTCTAAGGTTGTTTTCCTAGGTCAGTGGCATAGTCTACAAATTTAATACTCTTTTCACTATCTTTTACAATAAGGTAGGTGATATTTCAGAGGGGAAGAATGTCAAGAAAACAGAATGGAGGGTCAAAGACTGAACTTTAAATAATGCCTACATTTTAGGGATAGAAAGGATGGAAAGAGGAAAAAGAATCATAGAGGAAGATGAGGAAATGGTAGAGAGGAAGATGGTATAAACCAGGGGAAGAATGAATTTCAGTGAGGAAGGAATAGTAAACATTCTCAAAAGTGGCAAAGGGATCAATAATAACATTTTACATTTTTATAGAACTTTAAAGTCTTCAAAATGTTTTCTTATTATACCTTATCTAATTTGATACTTTAGGCAAGGTAGAGATAAGCAGTGCAGAGCAAAGGCCTTTGGATTTAATGTTTAGGAAGTCGCTGGTGACATTTGAGAGTGAATATCCTGTACAGTGGAAGAGGCAGGAGCCAAAGTAAATGGGTTTGGGGAAAAAGACTATGATACAGATCATTCAAATGAGAAGTTAGTCAGTGAAGGAAAAGAAATAATTGGGTCACAGACAGAAGGAATAGCAGAGTGGAATGATTTCTCACCTTCTGCCCTACAAGGGAAACTTGTACATGTTTAAAGATGGAATGGAAGAAGAAACTGTTGATAGCAAACCAGGATGTTTTTCATGAAATCACTGAGCCTGGGATAATGGTTATTGTTTGTATTTTTAGTGCTTTGCAAAATACCAATAACAGAATTAGTGCTCACAACTCATATTTTACATTTAGATAAGGTTGAAACTCCCCAGACAAGCCATGAAGTGATGAGAATGTATAATATCTCAACTCTTAACCAAATCTGAATAGCATCCAGAGAAGAAACATCTGGGCCATAGGGGCGGTATTATATCTGTGCTCTGTATATTTCCATCTACTCATGTTTACTTTTTGCACCATGTAAAAACCCTAATAGCTTTGAGAAATGGTCCTTTTATGCAGCCTGAACAACAGTTGATCTTTACGCCCTCTAATTTATTAATTAGGAAAAATGATGCATTATTTATAGCTTGGCAAAAAATAGGATCTGCTAATCTAACAATAAATTGTCTGCTGCTACTGCTATAGAAATCATCAGATTTCACCATGGTGAGGTCTGGACAAAAGACTTGAGCTCCAAAGAAAGAATGAGGGATGTCAGCTGTGTTGCTGTGTTGAAGATTTGGGGATATAAGGAGCATATCACTGCACAGATTGTAGCTTTGATCTATACACATTAATAGCCTATTGCTTTTTATATCTATAGATATAGGAATAAGAGACTCTTGTCTTTGCTAAAGAAAACTCCAAAAGAGGTCCAAGATATTTTTCAGAGGGATTAGCCCTTCCTTCAATTATTTAAAATGTTATTCTGAGAAGGGGGTCTGTGTCTATAGTCTTCACAAGATTGCCAAATGGGTCCTTAATCCAAAAAAAGTTCAAAAACTGTTGGTATAACTAAAACATGTAAAGGCCCTGCTGAAATGACCATTTCAGACTCTTTACCTTAATGGTAGAAATAAACTCTTTTAGAGAATAAAAGAATCACAAAGATGAAAAGGACCACCAAAAGTATCTAATCTAATCTGTCTCTGAACAAGAATCTTCTCTATATTATACTGGAAAAGAATCCATTTAGTCTTTGCTCTAAGACCTCCACTTCTCAATAAACTTCACTGGCTCCCTATTATTTCTAGGAACAATTCAAACTCTCCTATTAGGCATTTAAAGCTCTTCATAATCCAACTCCAACCTCCCTTTCCAGATTTTTCTTTCATGTATACAACAGTCTACCCAAGCTAGCTTATTTGCTATTTCTCATAAGTGATGCTCCATTTTTCATCATCCTAACTTTTTATAGTTGTTTATTTTTTTTTTGTCTAGGAGGTACTCCATCTTCATCACTGTCTCTTAGTTGTTTTAAAAGTTCAAGTCAGATTTCATTTTTTTTAGGATTTTGCAAGGCAATGGGGTTAAGTGGCTTGCCCAAGTTCACACAGCTAGATAATTATTAAGTGTCTGAGGCAGGATTTGAACTCAGGTACTCCTGACTCCAGGGCCATTGCTCTATCCATTGTGCCACCTAGCCACCCTCTGTTAATATCTTTCAATAAAAATCATCTTGTTTTTCCGAAACTATATTTTTGTATGTCCTTATATACACCCATGCTATCTCTTCCAATAGCATATAAGTTCTTTGAGATCAGTGTTTCTTTCTTTTTTTGCTTTCCATACCTAGTGCCTAATATACAGTAGATAGGTGCTAATAAATGGCTATTAATTGATCAATTGATCACCTTTACTGAAAGTCTTCCCTCTTAAGGAGATGATTCTATTTTCCTAATTGTTAGGAAGTTGTTTTGTTTTTTTTTGTTTTCCCCTGACATCAAGATTAAATTTACCTATTTGCTACTTTCAGCCATTATTTTTAGTTCTATCTTTTGGAGCCAATTGGAGCAAATCCCAAACATTAATCTTTCGAATATTAATAGACAAATATCATTCCTTTTGCTCCCCCCTTTCCTACCATACTTTTAGAAGAGTCTGTAAGATGAATTAAGCTTACCTTCAAAATACTTTGTTTCAGAAAAAGGGAAAAAATATGCCCAAACTAACTTGCAGAAACTATGAGTGCTATATATTCTGATAGAGTGATAAGGCCATGGAAAAATACATTCACTATAATGGTATCTGAAGAAATGAAAATGCATTCCCCTTATTGACTCTCTCTCTCTCTCATACATTTGATAGTGCTTTCTTTCAGAAGCAATTCTATTTTGGTGCATTTAAGCATCTATGAAGTGCCCATTTCTACAGCAGAACTAAAACATTAGGTGCATAAATGAGAAAAAAAATCCTCCCTGACTACAACTGAAATCATTATTGGGTTCATGGTGGGAGATATGAAAGAGGTAGGAGAATGAGAGAAGTGATTTCTGAATCTTTCAAAAGATTTCAATTTCAAATTGGATGAAAATTTATGCTGCAAATTCACTAGGGCATGAGGAATTCAGGAGAATTTTAGGGGTAAATTTTCATGGTCTATGGATGTACTTATTACCTTTGTTAATAGTTTAGGCCATTTTCCCAATAATATATTTAACTGTATAAGGACTGTTTTTATCAAGCAGCTTCTACTTTTTGCCAGAAGGTCACTGGTAAATAGAAGCACCATATAATTCAAAAGATCAGGGACCTGAGTAGACATTATGTTCAACTTTCTCTATTTAAAGATGATGAAACACAAGGTAAGAGAGATTAAGTTACTTGGGAAATATCTAGATGATGGAGCATTGAATTCAGAAGGCATAAAGACCTGAGTTGCATCCTGCTTCACATTTCCTAGTTGTCATTCAGGGCAAGACCCTTAACCTTTCTGAATCTCACTTATTGACAGCTGGGTGACGCAACATTTAGCCAACTAGTTCTGAATTTAGGAATTGCTATGTGACCTCAGACATTTATTAATTATGTGACTAGCTTTGGCAAGTTACTTACCCTATGTTTGTCTCAGTTTCCTTATCTGTCAAATGGGGATAAAAATAATACCTACATCTCAGGGTTGCTTTGAGGATAAAATATGAAAATAATTGGAAAGTGTTTTTTGTCTGATAAGCAATATATAAATGTTTGTTATCATCAATTTCTTCATCTGTAAAATAGCCTTTCAGTGACATCCTGATGATAAAATAAGCCAATATATGTAAAGCACCTTAAAAACCATAAGTATTACACTTAGCTTTATTTTATTATTTTCCCAATATTAATATTTTATTAATTTTATTAATTACTCATAGTCATACTGGTATTACATGAGAGAGATGAGAGCTGAATGTAGGTTCTCTAATTCAAGAAACAGCACATTTATTGTTCTGAGCTAGTTGCTCATCATCTACAAAGAGAGAATGACAGTGAAAAGATAATAGTAGATGAAGGACTGACTGTAGTCAATAGACTTGGATTCAGGCCCTGCCTCTGACACATATTGGCAGGATGACCATTTCAATACTCAGGGTAACTCTCTTTGGGTAGTTAGATGGCACAGTGGATAGAGAGCTGGGTCTGGAGTCAGGAAGTCTCTTCTTCCTAAGTTCATATCTGGCCTCAGAAACTTGCTAGTTGTGTGACCCTGGACTCAGTTTCCTATCTGTAAAATGAACTGGAGAAGGTAATGGCAACCTATTCCAATATTTTTTCCAAGAAAAACTCTAACTGGGTTATGAAGAGTTGTGACTGAAATGACTGAACAAGCTTTACCAGAGTAATTCTCTAATATGAGAGATGCTGAGATGAATTGATAGATGAAATGAAATCATATCCCTTAGGGGACCAACAAAAAGAGGTTAGAAACAAGATGGGGGGAAAATAATGACAGGACAGTCTTAGGTAGAAAAGGGATCTAATATGAAGAATTTTGCCATTAGATTCTGATCTTTATGAGAGAAAAGGAAATCACTTCAAATAAGTTTCCAGCTCAATGATTTACAATTTCTCTATCTTATACTCAATTTCCATGGTATTCTGGCCATAGAGAGTGATAGATATTGTTTCTATTACCACCATTGGAAATAAACAAGACTAACATTATAAAAAGGCATTTAATGTCAAAATAATTACATCCTATGAGTAGTGTCATCTTTTGTATTCCCTTTGTCTAGGAGCCTTTCACATTTTGTTGTTTTTGGCATTGTTGTTCTTGGCAAAAATATCACTTACTGAACAGAGAACTTTTTTAGGGGCTAAAAATTCAGAGGTGCCACCTCTTTTATGGAACCTACCTGATCTAGTCTACCCAAGACACAAATGACTAGTGTTTCCCCTTCTCCAAATTGTCTTTATATTGTATTTACAAGTTATCTCAAAATATAATGTAATTTTCAGATATTAAAGCTCACATTTGGGACACATTGCATTTTGAATTTACTTACCTCAGTAGGGATTGTTTGGTTTTTGTCTTTACATCCACAGTGCTTAGCAAAATGTCTGTCTTATAATAGGCCATTATTAATTTATATTGAATTGGATTGGAGTTTTGAAAAGGGCTATGGATGGAGATAGGATAATATTAAAGAGTCTGTTTGAAGCAGGGGAAATGCTGGATGGAGAAATTTGTTTTATAGTTATTAATTAACCCTCTGTACTGATCATATCTCTTCCCTGACTCCCCCAACCCATTGTCCAGTCTATGAGATGAGGTCAAATGAACTATTAGGAAATGTACCTTGCCCCTCCCTGGCAAGGACTCAGTAAATCAATGCCCCCAATACAAGACAAGCCCCTATCAATAAAACAGCGAAACCCTGCCTTTGCCTTTAGCTTCCTTCTCTGCTTAGAGATCAGTGGTTTCCTACCCCTTAATTTCTTTTCCTTTAGGTTACAGCTATTTAAGTATTAGAGCCTTCATTTTAGTCTTTTTCCCTCAGCAACTTGTGAACTTTTTGTAGTAACTTATGACATTTTGTAGTAATCTATGAACTTTTTTCTAGTACCCTGTGAATTAAAATTTAAGCCTTTTCTTACCCTCCTGAGTCATAGAACCTGGTGATCTCTTCACCCCAAATGAACACCATAGATCCTTAAGCCCCTTTCCCTTGAACCAATTTTCTGTCTTCAAGCTGACCAAGTTTTTCTCTGATCATTTGATGCTGAAGAAAGAAAAGGAGACAGATAGGAACAGCCCCACTGTCTGCCCCTTGGAATTCTTGTGCAATACATATAGTGCAGAGTGGAAAAGGGATGGTCTAAGAAGCAGAAAGTCCTAAATAAGTCTCAAAAACTATAAGCTGCTGACAGTGATGACTAGGAAAATCACTTTACTAATTGAAATCCCACCTGCAAGAGTCTTCTTGAAACCCCACCCATTTATGGATGCCATCTCCTTGCTTTTACCCATTTCCTGAACATTAATTGCTTTACTTAAGTGTTTTAGTGATTCTTAAATTAATGTCATTTCTTTACCACTTAACTGCCCATCCACCCAGGGAACTGGATGGTGCAGTGGATAGAGTGGCCAACCTGGAGTCAGACACAAGTTCAAATCTGGCATCAGACATTCACTAACTATTTGAACCTTGTCTAAGCACTTAAGCTTTGGTTTCCTTAATTCATTGGGATAATAACAGTACCTACTTCCAAGGGTTGTTGGGAGGATCAAATGAGATATTTGTACAGAGCTTAGTACATTGCCTGTGCTACATAAATGTTTGTTCCACTACTCCCTTTCTACATATGTTAAGTATTTAACCTACTTTTAAACTAAATCATTTTAAAGATTATTGTCTCTTATTTACTGTCAATTACCTGGTAGAAAGTCATTGATTTCTTGAAACTTCATGTTAAATGTGAGCCCTTGTACTATATCTTCTGAAATGGTAAAGGGCTTGGGAATTTCAGTTATGTTTATTTTAGAATCCCTTTCATTCCTCTTCCACCTCTTTTTATGACCTTTTTACACTTCTGTGAAGTCTCTTGATTCTGACAGGGGGCTCTTGGTGGCTTCCTATCTTAATGCTTTGGTTTGAACATCAAACCTACTCAACAATACTGCTGTTATTTCTTGAAGATCAGGGTCATCTTTGATTGAGTCTACAACCTATAATAATTTATATCCTGCTGACTTTGTTCCGATAAGGTGAGGAAGGCCATGTACTCTGCTTCCCATATTCCTGAGCCACTGAAAACTGGCAAAACAAATGTTCCATAAAGTTCTAAGTTGTTAAATCTTTCCTGGGGTCAATGAAAAAGTGTTCCCTACAGTTTCTGCCACCACCCTCATGAATGTTCCATTTTTAGTGACCCTATTAAGAGAACATCCTATTCCATGAAGTCATCTTGAAGACAGTAGTGACTTAAGATATATGCTTGAAAAGGCAATAAAATGTAATGCATGCAGAAGGTAAAGAGATGGTCTAAGAAGCAAAAAGTTTTTGGGTCTGGGGTCAGCTACATGGAACAGTGGATAGAGCCCCACCCTGGAGTCAAGAGGATCTGAGTGCAAATCCGATTTCAGACACTTAACAATTACCTAGCTAGGTGACCTGGGGCAAGTCACTTAACTCCATTGCCTTAAATAAATTTTTTTTTTTTTTTAGAAAAAGACTATGATCTTGTGCAAGTCTCAAAAATTAAAAGTTGTTAAAAGAGCTGATGTACATAGGAAGAGAGAAAGAATCTTACTGGGAGCTCATTTTACTTATTGAAATCCCAGATCTTTACTCCAAACTCTACCTAACCATTCAGGTTACAAGATGCTGCACAGATGAGAAAGTGCTGGCTAAGATTCAGGAACATCTGAGTTCATGTCTGATTTATGATCTAGCTACTCTGGGCAAGTCACTATAAACTCCACTTAACTCTTATTTCTTCATTTGTAAAGTGGGGATTTAAAAAAAAAGCATCCCAAGATTGTTGTTAGGCTCAAAAAATGCTTATTTTCTTACTCTCATATAGCACTATTCACAAACTAGAACCTTGTTACTTGTTACCCTTCTTCCAAATTATCCCTTGAGCTGTCTCTCCCTATTTACTTTTGGTTGCATTAATTTTCCCTCATCAATCATTATTTTTAGCTCTTGGATAGTGTTTCGGGATTAGTTATTGTTCAATTTAAAAAATGATTAGAAAGAAGCTGACCTAAATTAAAAGAAAGGTAGATAAGATTAATAGGTTGACAGAGTGATTCTAAGTATTGCAAGTTGAATTTTGATGAGGATGTTTACTTTAAAAATTATAAGACATTGTGTTTGCATCTATCCCAGAAGAGCCCAAAGTGTTTTTCACTTTTTAACAGGGCAATTAATGACTTCTCCAGGTTTCTCCCTGAGGAAGGACAGTGGAGTACTGGTACTGGCTAGTAATGACTCTTAAGTGAGCATTTGCACCAGCAAATGCTACAATCAAGCCATGGTTTATTTTTTTGTTGATTGCCTAGATTTAAAAAACTTGGAAAAATGTTAAAAATGCAAATATAGATTAAACTTAAACTTACATCTTAGCTACATCCCCCCCCCCTTTGGAAATATAGTTAAACATTAAAACAGGTTGGAGAAATCCAGAAGAACCTAGGTAAAGAACACATAGCAAATCTGTGGCAAACCTGACAAGGGATCCATTGGTCTGCAACAAAAATGGAAACTTGGGCCAACAAGGTCAAGTGACCCGCTTCAAGTCACACAACTAGAAAGTATCTGAGGTCAGATTTGAACACAAATCTTGAATATCCTGAGTAACAATAATATAGTACACAAAATGTGCCAGGATCTTTGATAAAGGCTTTACAATTATTTTCTCATTTAAGGGTAAGTGTCTTCTCCAGGGTCACATAGATATTAAATGTTTGTAAACAGATTTGAACTTCAGACCATTAACTCTATCCACTGCCAGTTAGTTGCTTCTAAGGTAATAGAACTCTCTCACACATTGTCATACACCAAACCAGCAATAGACTTGTAATGAAGGAAACGGAGAGAAGAAACATAATTGCTGGTACCTCTGGCAAATGAAAAGGACAGTATAATAGATCTATTTTCCAAGATTGTTGGTTTCTTTCCTATTTCATTTCCATTTGTTTTTTTTTCCTTTCTCCAGCTGATTTTTAAGGTTTTGAGTTCATCAAAAACATTTTCTTACTTCTGAGCATTTTGCTAAGTTCTTGGGCTGGGGACAAAAGAGAGATAAGATTCTCAAGTTCAGTCTGAAGAGAACTTGCAACATATCAGAAAGATAAATATGTACAGTATTCAATTAAAATATTAAATAGAACATATTTAGTGCTTAAGTGGGGTACAGATGAAGTGCTGTGAGTTCAGAGAAAAAAATCATTTGTGCATAGGAATATTAGGAAAACTTTACATCCGAGTTGAGTTTCAAAAAGATAAATAGGATTTCAATAGACAGAATGATTGAATGAATGAAAAGAAATCCTTAAACAGGGCAAGTAGAAAGTAATGGTTTGAGTGCTGGACCTGAAATCAGTTCAAATTATCCTAAGTTCAAATCTGTCCTCATATATATTCTAGAGCCTCAGTATCCTGTTCGCCTCAGTATCCTCATTTGTAAAATGAACTGGAGAAGGAAAAGGAAAACTGTTCCAGTTTCTTTACCAAGAAAATCCCAAGTAGGGAAACAACAATAAATAAGGGATACAAATAGAAAATTATCCCTATCTTCTTGGTCCTTCCATTAAAATGATAAATACAAATCAGTACCCTGGGAAAATGGGTTAGGGTCTGGTAAATCACAAATATAGTGAGAGCTGAATAATAGATTGCTTTCTAGAGGAAATGGTGATATGATTATCATTCTCAGAAAGAAAAAAGAAAAAAAGAAAAAATGAAGAATGAGACAGGCATCTTAGTCTTAAAAAAGGAGGAAGCAAAGGTACAAACTTAGAAAAACAGGTTTTATTCAAGAGATAGGTTGATTGAGATATAGATTCTTTGACTGTTCCCCATGCTCCCAATCCCTCTAAAACTTCCCCCACTCTAAAAAAAAGACTAAGCTTTTTAAGTCATTCAATCAGAATCAAGGGCAGAAAACCTAGGGAGGTGGGATCCTTGTAGCTAACTGTTACTAGCTGCCTCCCTGACCTGAGATTATCAGTCACTAGATAGGAAATTATACTAATACCTTGCTCTTACATTTGTATAGGGCTTTACAATTGTCAAAGCAGGTGGTGGTTCTAATTACAAGTTAAGCAGAGGGTGATTTTCTATTTCTTTGCTCAGTTAAGGCCTGTGATTTGGGAAAATTTCCATTATTATACTTATTTTTTGTAAATTAGAGGAACCACAGCATTTGCTCTCTGACTGAAATTTTTCCTTGGAAAAAGAGGCAAGAAAAGAAGGTTTCCCTTGGGAAAAACAGAATACTAAAGAACAAAGAAATCACTGTAGGGGATTTTCTTGGGATTAGAACAGGAAGGCACTTAGGCAGATGCTTTAATAAAAGGGCTATTTTTTCAAAGGCAGATGAAGATAATCTACCAAAATAGAGAAATTCAGATGAAGTTTTTTTGTTCCCCTTTTTTGGGGGGACAGAGGGGATATCCAAAAATGTAGATTGTACTTATGAATGAAAAAATAAAAATGATGATAATAGAGCTGAGAAATTTTACTCTAAGATGGAGACTAGAGATATATGCAGGATAAAATAAGTTAATTTGGATAAAATAGATCTGGAAAAAGAATTTGAAAATCATTTAGTCTAACTCCTTCATTTAGCATATGAGAAAAGTGAGGTCATGGTAAAATAACTTTTTCTAGGTTATATGGATCACAAACATCTGAAAGCCTTCCAAAAGTGCTCCTCTACTTCCTGTCCTAATTTATTTAGTAATACCTGTGATTTCTCTCTTTTCTGTTTGTTTGCTTTTGCAAGGCAGTGGGGTTAAGTGCTTTGCCCCAAGGTTACACAGCTAGATAATTATTAAGTGTCTGAGGTCTATTTTCAACTCAGGTCCTCCTGACTCAGGCCAGGTGCTCTATCCACTGTGTCACCTGGCTGCCCCTGTGATTACTCTCAATATATGGTTTTGTTCTTAATGGAAATTAATTATTGTCCATTCTAAAAATATTTTGATATTTTTATTTGCAAAGAATGTGACGAGTGGGAATGAATACATGTCTTAATCTTAAGAAAAGTTCTTAATAATCTTAAGAAAAAGGAGTGGCTAGATGGTGCAGTGGATAGAACATCGGCTCTGGGACCTGGAGTCAGGAGGACTTGAGATCAAATCGGGCCTCAGACACTTAATAATTACCTAGCTGTGTGGCCTTGGGCAAACCACTTAACTCCATTTGCCTTGCAAAAAACATAAAAAAAAAAGAATCTTGAGGAAAAACCTCAATAAAACTACTCTCTGAATAGTCCATGACTTTAAGGTAAACTGGACTATATGACTAAGACATGCAGGGAGCTGTCAGTTTAGGGTTCTTTTTCTGGTCATTAACTTCTTTGGAACCCCTGAGTCACTTTTTTTTTTTTTGATCTAACCAGCCCTGGTAACTTGGAAATGAAGTAGATGAAAAACCAGAATAATTGTTAAGAAAGAAATATGTTTAAAATCTGTCTCAGACAACTTAGTAGCTATGTGGGGTAGTCATATCAAAACATCATAGGATCTTAGATTTTGTTACAAGGGACCTGAATAGTGATGAGCAAAATGAGACTAAGATGATTTACATGACCTTTCCCTAGGTCACATAGATTCTCCTAGCCTGTTCCCTCATCTATAAACTAGGGATAACAAGGACACATGCTTTTGATATGATGTGAAGATCACATAGGGTAATGTATGTATGTAGGGACAAACTCTAAAGCCTCATATAAATAAAAATTATTGTTAGTATTATTGTTATTATTATTATTTAGCTGCCTAGCTTCACTATCAATTAGTTTGACTACAGAATGAGTTAATGAGCAAATAAAGTTGAGAATTTTTGGATAAAAAGACCACATAGAAGTACAGGGGCAAGGATAGAATTTAATAATTACATATTAGCAGATTGACTAAAAACCTTTTGAATGCAAACCACAAGGAGCTACTTTAATCTTAGTTATTTCAAATGTTAGGAACTCAATTCTCAGTCCTACAAAAAATGCTTCCAGCAAAACCTGGGGCAATAGTTCCCATAATTAGAAAACCACATTTTAATGCAAACATCTACAAGGAGAATGCTTACTTAGCTCCACTGCTGTGTAAGGCAATTAAGTGTGTTCAGGCAAACAGAAACTTTGTCATTGTTAGAGCAGAAAAATGCAAAGCTTTTATTTGAACTCCCCAGTACTTCGAAAAGCACATTTCATAAAAACCTCCTTTTGTAATACTTGAGTGGTGGCACTTCCCTGATGCATGACTTCACTCTTTCTGCATTCACTAGTTAACTTCAGTCTTGGTTTGCTGGCTGCTTCTACTGCTATCTCATGGACACTTCTTTTCCTCTTGTCCTGGGTTCTTCTTGCACAGCTTTCCTTTGAAGATAAGGATACTGGTTTCTCCTTCTCCCTAGTCATGCAAACTGAAATAAGTTTGTAGTCTCTGCTTAATGGAATTTACTTCAATAAAAAAAAATATTCTTAGGTTGTACAGTTTAAGAACTGGAAGATACCTTACAGATCATTTAGATTAGATCGTTATTTTTTTGTGTGTGTCCCAGACCCTTTTGACTACTTCTCTGATTGAGTTTTTTAACTGTTTAAAATAAACATAGGATTAAGAAAGAAAAGAATTATATCAAAATATATCATATCCATATATCATAATATAATTTTAAAAGTTTGTCTAATTTCTGAAATCTATCCATGGACCCCTTCAGAGTTTTTAGATGCTTTGTTACAAATTGCTAATCTAGATGAATGTCCTTATTTTATGCTTAAAAACTAAGACCCAGGGGCAGCTAGGTGGCGCAGTGGATAGAGCACCAGCCCTGGAGTCAGGAGTGTACCAGAGTTCAAATCTGACCTCAGACACTGAATAATCACCTAGCTGTGTAGCCTTGGGCAAGCCACTTAACCCCATTGCCTAGCAAAAACAAAAATAAAAAAAACAAAACAAAAAAAACCTAATACCCAGAGAATGTGACTTCCTCAACATTCCTCAGAAGAACCAGAGTCATGGTTGGTTATTGCATTGATCAGTGTCTTTAATTCTTTACAAATTTTTCTTTGTCCTAGTTGTCTTTTATTGTCCTGGTATCACTAGGTCTTCTGCTCACTTCACTGCATCAATTCATACCACCCAGAGTTCTCTGGAATTTTCTCTTCCTTATGGCACAATAGAATTTTTTTATGTTCTTATACCAGAATTTGCTCAGCCACCTGTCTAAGAAATAATATAATAGCACCTTCATTAGATTTTAGTTCTTTTCTCTGCTTTCTCCCTTTTTAATCTTTCAACATCTATCCAATCGTGTGTGTGTGTGTGGGGGGGCAGTTCTGTACTCCTTTGTCATTTCAGATAAAACTGATTTAATACCTAATCCTCCTTCTCTATGTTCACATACCATTTTTCTCATATACTTTCTTCCACTTTTCTATACTAGTATATATTCCTTTTATTTTTCCTTCCTATTCACCTTTTCAAGTCCTCAAAGTAGAATTAATTCATTGCCATGTTTCTATTTTTCTTTTTTTTAACTTACTTTAATGCCCTTTGAAAACATTAAAATTCTGGAATTGATACTTGTTTCTTCTCCATAAATATATTGTTATTTTGATATCAGCATATATATCATTTTCTGATTGCTCAGGTGAATTTATCTCTCTTGGGTTGTTGTTTTTGTAAATTTCTTATATTTGAGTTTTCAAGTTCCTGCTCACCTAAGGTCTCTTTTTTTTTATGAGAAATGCTTGAAAAGTCTTTTTTTTTATTATTTTGAAAGTTCATTTCTGCTCTTGGAGGATCTCAGTTTTGCAAGGTAAATTATAAGCCTATATTGTTTGCCTTCTGAAATATTGTATATAAAAATTTTATAAAAGAAGATTTCATGCCTTCTGTAATCTTGTCTTTGATTCCTTAGATTGCCCTTTAAAATACTATTTAAGGTATCTTTTCTTTTATTTAAGAGTTCTGTATCTGGACTTTGACATTCCTGGGACTTTTCATTTTGAGATTTCTTTTAGCAAGTGATCAGTAGATTCTATTTTCAACTTGACCTCTAGTTCTATCTGTATCATTTTTAATTTTTTTTGAAATTTAATATCTAGGCTTTTAAAATATAGTTTTCCAAGCATTTCATGATTCTTAAATTACCTCTACTTTATCTGTTTTCTAGGTCAATTGTTTTTTAATATCAGATTTTTCATTTTTTTTTCTATTTTATCCCAATAATACCTGCTTTCTCCCAGAATCATTGATTTCTGTTTGATAGTTTCAGGTATTTGTTACTAGTGTAATATTTACCATTTGCTCTTTGAAGTTATTTATTCTCCAACTCTTTTTTCAGAGCTTTTATTTTATGATTTACTTCTTGCTTCATTTTTGTTGTACTCGGTGGAAAATCCTCTGCCCCTTTAAATCTTTTCAGCTATTACTTAGTTACCTACTTTGGGTGGGGCATTTAGTATATGATCAATAATTTCTGATATGATTACTTTGATCACTGTTTCCTTTCATTTACTAATGTAACCAGATTTAGCTGCTGAGTTGAGGCTTTAGTCTAGGGCTAGACCTTGCCCCCTGCTTTGCTTTTGGGTGGGATATCATATGCTTGGTATCCTCCTTGTTCATCTGTGTTTCTATGCTGACCTCCACTTCCTGTAGTCAAATCCTCTGAATCTTCTAGGTTCAGAGCACTGGATCTTTAAGGTCCTATCTTACCTAGGAAAGATTGTTACAAGTTTCAGGGGTCCTAGATCTGAGCATGGTCCTCATTACCCTGGTTATTGTTTACTGTCAAGTAGGCTTCTGATAATCTTGGGACTTTCTTGGGGGAGTTCTTTACTTTTTCTTTGTACACAGAGTGTGATTCTCCACTCTGACATGTGTTAGAACTTGCTTTGCTGCTGACATCTGATTTCAATATGATCTTATTGTAGTTTTTCATTAATTTTTTTTTCATTTTTGTACAGTACAGCATTCAAGTTTTTTTCAAGAGTAGTTATGTAGGACTGGGTGGTCTGCTTCCAATTTAGGTAGTTTTTCAATGGAAGACACAGGAAGGACCCAGGAAGTGGTCATTAAATATTTAATGAACTAGGTTTCACATCATTGTGCACATTGTTTTCTCAGTTCTGTTTGTCTCATTAAGTATCAGCTCTTCCGAGATTCTTCAATATTTCTCAGAATTACACATAAATGTATTTTCTTATTTATAATAATATTCCATTACATTCAGATACCATAATTTCTTTAGCAGTTCCCCATTAAGTGAATTAGAATTCTTGAATTTCTATTTAGTTGAACATAAGGTCAACTGGACAGGAGAGAGGAAAAGTTGTTCTATTGTTTGTACTTGTACCTACCTGTTCTAAGTGTCAGGAAAACCTCTTAAAACTATCACAACCCTTAGAAATTCTTAATTACATTTCCATATACCTGTGAAAAAAAATTCAAAGCCAAGGAGTCAGCTTTGAGTGGAAAGTTTACATGTTTTGGGGGAAAGGACTTTATATGCCTATTAATACTCCATACTTAGAAAGCTCCTATTTTGTTTGTTTGGCTTAAAAAGTTATAACTCAACAGAAAAGTTTTTCTTTTATGTTTGTATCAGTTCACTTTTTCCTTTCTTTCACAACATGGTAGTTCCTTTGCAGTTTTGAAATAATGCATTGAGAGGTGAAAAAACCAATTCATTACAGCCCAAATTAGACATTACTTAAATTCACACAGTGATCTCTTATAATATTTTCTTATAAAATGTCACAAACCAAAAAGGGGGGAAAAATCAAAACAGGAAAATGCAAATCAGAACCAAAACAAAACATTTACCTTTCTGATCCAAAAATCTAAACTATTTCATTTCCCTTTATGAATAAAATTGTACTGTCTTCATAGAATCCTAGACTTTGAACTGGTGGTCATCTATTTCAGGATTCTTACTTTAAAGATAAGGATATCCTTATAAGGATAAATAACTTCCCCAAAGTCTCAGATATGGTAGCAAAACTGGAATTTAAACTCATGTCCTGTAATTTCAAGCCAGCCTACAAACTTTACACTGCACCCTGCTGCTTCATATAGACTTTAATAGCCCTTATTTACTCTTCAATTTCCTCATCTTTCTGATGGTACTAAAATATCTTGTCTAAAGGGAGGTTCTCAAAACCCAATGGGCTAACAAGAAATTTAAAATGTCAGTTTTGAATTCCCTCCCCTAGGTCCTTGCTTTGCCCTCCCACCCTCAAAATAGTTCTCCAAGTTTGGAGCATTTGAGAAGCCCTCATAAATTAATACTGATGTTTTTAGGAAATTTCTGCCTTAGTTGTTGGGGAACAAAAATTAATTAATAGCACAAGGTAGGTGTGTGACTGTATGTAGTCTCAGACTCCAGGAGACAGAGAGGAAATCAGTAGAAGTAGTGGGAGGTGGGAGATGTGCACTAGGACAAAGTGTGTTAGTTGTAAGGGAATATATTATCCAGATCCAAAGTAGGGAGGGGGCAGGAAAGAGAGAGGGGGATCCATGAACCAAAGGCTTTGTGTGTCTTTGTGTGTGTGTGTGTGTGTGTGTGTGTGTGTGTATTTAAAGCAGCAACCTTTTCCCCTTGATTGAAATTGGATGATGGCAGCAACAAAACCCAGAGAATAATTAAAGAGCATGGGGGTAGCTAATAAAATAAAAATACTTTTAAAAGGATGAAAGGAAAGTGTTGTTTAACACCATGTGGTTAACCCATGCACCTTGCTGCTGTGGAAACATAATAACACAGAGTCAGATCCCATGTTGCAAGTAAGTGACTTCCTAGGTGGAAGTATAGCAGTCTGGGAAGAGATTAACTTGTCCAGCCATGGGGGCACCTTTAACCTGCTGAAGCAGTGATTTGATAAAGGGTACCATTGGGGATCAAGAGAATGCTTCTGGTTGGTTTCAAAAGAGAAAGTGCCCCAAAATTATAGGAGCATAAAACAAGAGATAGATGGGACTTCAGAGGTATTTATGTTTACCCTCTTATTTTACAGATGAGGAAACTAAGGCTCAGGGAAGTCAAATGGCTTGCCTATGGTTATCAAAGTAATATGTTTCAGAGTCAGGAGCTGATTGTAGACCTTTTGACTTCAAAGTTATTTCTTTTGATTAAATAAGCTTGTGACAATTTTGGACTTTTCTGACATAAGAAAAGAGGTAGTATTTAATAGGTAATCCTCTCAGAATGCTTAAATTGAAGCTATTTATAATCATGAAAAAAATCTATAAGTCATTGTGGATTAGATAATTGCATATTACAACAACTTTGAAGTACCTTCTCACACCTATCACATTGGCTAAAATGAAAGAAAAGGAAAATGACAAATGATGGAAGGGATTTGGAAAAAATTGGGACAATGGTACATGATTGGTAGAGCTGTGAACCAGTTGATCCAGTCTGGAGAACAATCTTGAATTGTACTCAAAGTGTTATCAAACAGTGTATACCCTTTTACCCAGCAACACCATTATTAGATCTGTTTCCTAAGGTAATCAAAGAAAAGGGAAAAAGAACCTATATGTTCTAAAATATTTACAACAGTTTTTTTTTTTTGTGGTGGTAGAACTGGACATTGAGAGGGTACCGATCAATTAGGGAATGATTGAAAAGTCATGGTATTTGATTGTAATAAAATACACTGTTCTATAAGAAAAGACAAGCAGGTGGATTTTAGGAATAATGTGGAAAAAACTTTCATGAAATAATAGTCAATTAACAGAAAAGAGACTGTTGTATACAGTAACAATAATACCTTTCAAATAATAACTGTGAATATCAAGGCTATTCTAAAAAGATAAACATTCAAATCAACTTACAAAGGACTTATGAAGAAAAATGCCATGCATCTATAGAAAAAGAAATGATATCTAGAAGTATGCATTGTGTGCTTTTATATCTCTATTTCTATCTATATTTAATTTTGGCCTTCTCCAGTGCAAGATTGGGAGGGAACTCAAAATAAAGCAAATATATTTTCAACTCAAAATATAGCAAAAAAATAGCAAAAATTAAATAAAATGAATATTGTTTAAAATGAATGCTTCATTTTGCCATGGAAACATCAGATTTTTCAAAATCTTCTAAGTTTTCTTTAGTTAAACTATAGTCTATTAGAGAGAGAGAGAGAGAGAGAGAGTTAATATTTGACATTCCTTTCTTAATAGATTGCTGTAGCATCATATTACATTTCTGAATTGGTATCTGTAAATCACAAAGGAAGAATAGATAGTTCATTTAGAGAGAATTCTAGAGAGGTAAATTTTTAAGAACTCAAGATTTCTGTGTAATGATATATATCCTACCTTCCCTCCTTCCTACCTCTCCTTTTCTTTTTATCTCCCTTCTTTCTTTTTTCCTCTCTGAAACTTTTTGCTTTCCCCAATTCTTTCCCTTGATTTTTGCTGTGTTTGCTCACACATGGAGACATAAAGGTACACATACATAAGGATGTATATATGTGTCCATATGTCTGTAAATGTGTATATATATATATATATATATACACATGTACATATATAATAGTTTATTATGATTGATATGTTTTGAAGGGCAGTGCCTGTAATTTCTGCCTTAATTATCTTCTTAATACCTTCTGTTTGGGGACCCTGCAAATAGTAGGTACTTATAAAATTATCATAGAATAATTAATTAGTTCTTTAATGTAATATACTATCTTTCTTTCCTCAGTTCTAGTCCAAACTAAAATCCTATCTTTTGTAGTAAACCTTTGCTAAATTTCTTAATTCTAGTGCATTACTTCAATAAATTATTTCCTATCTATCCTGTTTCTACCATGTTTGCACATAGTTAACATATTGTCTCATCCATTAGAATGTAAACTCATTGAGGGTTAGGACTCTCTTTCATGTACCTCCATTACTTAGCACATAGTTGCCTGGCACATAATAGGTACTTACATGTTTATAAACTAATTTTTGAGATCTAAAAGTTAATTTTTCTTTCCATGTCAATTTTGACTTTTTTGGGGGGTGGGAGGAAGTATTTTTTATTAAAATATATTTTATATATCATTTACATGGAAGTTGTTGAATTTAACCCAGATCTTCAGTTTCCTAAATCAGTAATCTCTCTGCTATACCACTCTGCTTTGAAAATTAGGCTTCTGAATTGAAACCAGATAACCCAAACAGGAAACGAACATTTTAAGTCTGGTTCCTTTAACTCCCTGACCATCCCCACAAAAATTCATTTATATAGATAACTTTTTAAACATCTACAAAATACTTTCCTTTCCATGATATAGGTAGGGGTTGAGTCTGGATGGATGATTTCTTCGATATAAGGAACTTTCAAAGATGAGGAAATACTGTCCACCAATGTTGATAAGTACCTGTTCTGCAATTTATAGTCTTAGAGTATCACATCATGTATTGAGAGGTAAATTGATTTACCAAGGTCATCAAAAAGCTAGAAAATAACAAAGTTGTCTTTATTATGGGCTGCTAGGTGAGGAAGTCTTAAGCCTGTAAGTCAGGAAGATCTAACTTTTAGAATCTGACCTCAGACACTTTTCAGCTGTGTGACTAGGCAAATTATTTAACCTTTGTCTGCCTCAGTTAATCCCTGATCTCTCATCAATGTAGATACTACTCTGGAGCATATCACATTCACTCTAGGACTTGATAGCCAATATAAGTGGGGATTAAAAACAAAAACTGTTTCCTATTAACTAAACATTCTAGTATATAATCTCTCCAAATTTATAAAGTTAAGGCCTTCTAATCTAATTTTATCTCAAACCTTTCTAGCTTCAAGGAATCTACTAAATCTACCTTAACATTTGAGAACTCCTTTATCCTTCCTCCATTAAGATGAGGCATTGAAGTAGGACTCAAATAGGAGTATTTAGAGTTTCAGGGAATCTGTGCTCTCATTTTATCAATGAGGACAATGAAATTCAAAGAAGTTAGGTGGCCTACTTAGGTACAAAGTTGGAACTGGAATCAAGTCTTTTGATTCCTTTCAGAATTCCTTTTGATTCCTATTTTTAATGTAGTTTTCATTTCATTAATTATTTCTCAATTATACCCAAAGTTTTTTTAATATTAATTTTTAAGATTTTGACTTCTAATTACATTTTCTCCAGCCTGATCTTCCAATGTCCTTAAGAAGGCACGCAATTTGATACCAATCATGCCTGTGAAATCATGCAAAATATAATTCCACATTAAATATCTTTCAAAACACAGGGTGGGGGGAAAGAAAAATATAGAAAGTTAAAAAATATGCTTCAATCTGCATTCAGTTCTCTTTCTTTCTGAAGGTGAAAAAAACAATTTCCATCATAGGTTATTTGAAATTGTCTGTGTCTTGATCAAAGGAACAAAATCTTTTACAGTTGATCATCCCTTATAATTTTGCTGTTCCTGGCTGTGAACAAAGTTCTAGAGGTTCTGCTCACTTGACTTTGTATGAGTTAACATTAGTCTTCTCCAGGTTTTTCTAAAGCCATCTTGTTTATCATTTCTCATAGCACAATAGTATTTCATCACACAATTATATAGCAGATTTTGTCCATCCATTCTCCAATCTATGGGCATCCCCTTCTGTTTTCCAGTTCTTTGGGACCATAGGAAGAGTGCCCATAAATGGTTTAGTGCAAATAGGTCCTTTTCCCTTCTCTTTGATCTCTTTGGGATACTGCCTTAAGAACAGTATTACTAGGTCAAATGGGTATGGTTGATTTTATAGCCGCTTTGGGTCTAGTTCCAAATGGTGGGACTAGTAGTTTACAACTCTAACAACAATGCATTAGTGTCCTGATATTTCCACATTCCCCTCCAATATTGATCATTTTTCTTTTCTGTCATGTTAGCCAATTTGATAGGTTATGAGATGGCACATAAGAGTTTGAATCTGAATTTCTCTAGTCAATCGTGATTTAGAGCATTTTTTCTTATTATTATTAATAACTTTGATTTCATCAAAAAGTTGCTCTGTTTATATTCTCTGGTTCCTATTTTTAAAAATATAAATCAGTTTCCTATATACTTGATAAATGATGCCTCTAATAGAAAAATTTGATGTAAAAAATTTCTCCCCAGTTGTCTGCTTTCCTTCTGATTTTGGATATATTAGTTTTGTTTTTGCAAAAGCTTATTAATTTCACATAAACACAATTATCCTTCTTGCTTTCCCACGATCCCTCCCTATCCTCTTGTTTGGTCATAAATTCTTCCCTGACCCCATAATCTTAAAGTTACATTTTTTTTGTGTGTGATAGGTGCTTCTTTAATTCTGCTTTTATCAAACTTTATGTTTAATTCATTTATTGAGTTGTAACCTGATCTATGCCTAGGTTCTACCAAATTGCTTTCCCAATTTTTCCAACACTTTTTGATGTTGAGTTTTTACTCTCAAAGCTTAGATTTTTAAGTTTTATCAAACACTAGATTGCTATGGTAATTAACTATTCTCTTTTTAATTCCTAATTTATTCTTTTGCTCTACTACTCCTATTTCTTAGCTCAGTACCAGATTGCTTTGGTGATTACTTCTTTGTAATATAGTTTGAAATCTGGTACTATTAGCCTGCCTTCTTTCACTTTTTTTCATTGATTCTTCTTGATATTTTTGACCCCTTTTGTTCTTCCAGATGAATTTTTGTTAGCTATTTTTTCTATTTCCTACAAATAATTCTTTGGTAATTTTTTTGGTATTGGCATTGCATATGTAAACTTAACAGATAGATTTTTCATTTTTATTATATATTGACTTAAGTTTACTCATGAGCAATTAATATTTCTCCAGTTGTTTAGATCTATCTTTATTTGGGTGAAAGCACACAGTTCCTTGATTTATTTGAGAAGGTAGACTCCCAACTTTTTCATATTTCGTGTATTTATTTTAAATGGAATTTCCCTTTCTGTGTCTTGCTAGATATTGTTTGTAGGTATATAGAAATATTTTTGAGGGGAGGCTAGGTGGCTAGGTGGAAAAAAGCACCTACCCTGGAGTCAGGAGTACCTGAGTTCTAAATCCTGGCCTCAGGCACTTAATAATTACCTAGCTGTGTGACCTTGGGCAAGCCACTTAACCCCATTTGCCTTGCAAAAAAACCCTGAAAAAAAGATATATTTTTGATCTCTTGTGTTTGTTTTCTACAACTTTCTAAAATTATTCATTGTTTCAACTAGTTTTCAGTTGATTCTCTATGTGTAAACAAAGTCAAATTGTAACAGAATTTTATCTTACCCAACAGGGAATTAAGAGGGGAGGGTAATAAAAGAAAGGGGGGAAAGTGATACAGGGGGAAGAAGGGATAAAAGAAAGCTGTAGCATGAAGCAAAACAGAGGAGAGAAAGAATAAAAAGAGAGAGAGTAAAAAAGGAGGAAAATACACAGTAACCCCTAATTTTTCATGTGAATGGAATGAACTCACCCACAAAATGAGAGTGGATTGTAAAATGATTTAGAAACCCAGAATCCAACAATATATTATTTATTAAAAAAACAGACAAAAATAGAGACAAAGAGTTCAAAGAAGGGACTGGAGAAGAATCTATTATGTTTCAGATGAAGTAAAAAAGACAGGGTGGGTCAGCAAATCATGATATCAGACAAAACAGAAGCAAATTAAAAACAATTAAAAGAAAGAAGCAGGAAAAGTACTTTGTGCTAAATGGCCCTATGAACAAGAATAATATCAAATACCTAAACAATGTGCCTTCATATGGCATAGAATCCAGATTCTTAAAGGGGAAAATTCAAATGCACTATTGAAGGAAATAAAAAGTAAAACTATTCTAGTGGATGGACCTCAACTTTCCCCTCAAAGCTAAATAAATCTAATTATAAAGCATAGGAAAGAGGGGTAAAGAAATAAATTCTTTAGAAGAGTTAGAAATGATAGAATCTCTAGAGAAAATAAAATGGGAATAGAAATGAATATGCCTTTTTTTCAATTATACATGGTACCTTTACAAAAATTTACTATGTTTTAGGGCATATAGACCTCACAAACAAATAGAGAAAAACAGATATATTAAATGTATTATTTTTTTAAAAGCATTATGCAATAAAATCACATTTTAGTATAGGGGCCATGGAAGCATAGATTAGAATTTAATTGATAACTAATTAATTTAATCCCTAAAGAAATAGGTAGGCTAAAAAACAAATAGACTTCATCCACAGATTTTGTAATGTTGTCACATTAATAATTACCATTAAAAAGAATGATAATGATGAGAAAACAATTCCAAAATCTGTGAATGCAATTAAATTGGTATTTTAGGAGGAGTTTTTTTTATGGTAAACTATATATACATACATACATGCATCCATACATATATATGCACATACAAAAACATATATGTGTGTTTGTGTGTGTATGCATTTCAAACATTCTCTTCTTTCTGTTATTGTTGCTAAATCTTGTTTGATCCTTATTGTGGCTCTATGTATTTGAATTGTTTCTTTCTGCCTACTTAAAGTATTTTCTCTTTGATCTGGGAGCTCTGGAATTTGACCATAATATTCCCGAGAAGTTGTTTCTTTGGGGGGGGGGTCTCTTTCAGATGATGATTAACAGATTCTTTCAATCAATATTTTCCCCCCTGATTTTAAGATATTAGGACAATTTCCATGATAATTTCTTGAAGTATATTTTTTGAAATATAATTTCTTGGGTCTTTCTTTGATTATGACTTTCATGTAGTTCAATAATTTTTAGAATATCTCTACTCAGTCTATTTTCCAGGTTAGTTGTTTTTCAATGAAATACTTTCATATATTCTTCAATTTTTCATTCTTTTGTCTTAAAATTTTTTTTCTTGTTGTCTCATGAAATTATTAGCTTCCTCTAGTCCAACTTTAACTTTAAAGGAATGAATGATTTTCTCCAGTGAATTTTTGTACCACTTTTTCCTATTTTGATAGTTCTACTTTTAAAGGTACTATTCCTCTTCAGGGTTTTTTTTTTTTTGCCCCAATTAATCAAGCTGTTGTCTTCATAATATTCTTTCTTTTCTCTTATTTATTTTACCTCATTTTCCCTGTATCTTTTTTAATTTTTAAAATCATTTTTGGCTCCTCTACAAATTGTTTTTGAGTTTTTCAAATTTTCACAATTTTTCTTTATGGCTTTGCTTATAGTTGTCTCAAAGTCATTGTTTTCTTTTGTTACCATAATAGGTTTTTATGATCAAGTTTTTGTTGTTGTTTACTCATTTTAATTTTTAAAAATTTTTAGCTTTATGTTAAAGTTTGATTGTGCTTCTGTTGTGGGGAGAGAGGAGCACTGTCTCAAATTTTAGAAATTTTTTGCTTGGCTCTTTTCAGAATCATTTTTAAATTTGGGGATTTGGAAGTTTTTATTACTTTCAGGGGGATGTGATTTGGGGGTTACTACTATCTTTTTCTGCACTTTGGTCCTTACTCCCTGGAAGTGCTCTTGATCCCTTTGGATTGTGATGGACACTGTTCCTTAGAGAACCTGGACACTTGTGACCAAAAGCACCCCTTCAGAAGTACTCCTCTCTGCTCTTGACCTTTGACTCAGAAATATATATATATACATACGGTAGTTTTTCAATGGAAGACACACAGGAAGGACCCAGGAAGTGGTCATTAAATATTTAATGAACTAGGTTTCACATCATTGTGCACATTGTTTTCTCAGTTCTGTTTGTCTCATTAAGTATCAGCTCTTCCGAGATTCTTCAATATTTCTCAGAATTACACATAAATGTATTTTCTTATTTATAATAATATTCCATTACATTCAGATACCATAATTTCTTTAGCAGTTCCCCATTAAGTGAATTAGAATTCTTGAATTTCTATTTAGTTGAACATAAGGTCAACTGGACAGGAGAGAGGAAAAGTTGTTCTATTGTTTGTACTTGTACCTACCTGTTCTAAGTGTCAGGAAAACCTCTTAAAACTATCACAACCCTTAGAAATTCTTAATTACATTTCCATATACCTGTGAAAAAAAATTCAAAGCCAAGGAGTCAGCTTTGAGTGGAAAGTTTACATGTTTTGGGGGAAAGGACTTTATATGCCTATTAATACTCCATACTTAGAAAGCTCCTATTTTGTTTGTTTGGCTTAAAAAGTTATAACTCAACAGAAAAGTTTTTCTTTTATGTTTGTATCAGTTCACTTTTTTCCTTTCTTTCACAACATGGTAGTTCCTTTGCAGTTTTGAAATAATGCATTGAGAGGTGAAAAAACCAATTCATTACAGCCCAAATTAGACATTACTTAAATTCACACAGTGATCTCTTATAATATTTTCTTATAAAATGTCACAAACCAAAAAGGGGGGAAAAATCAAAACAGGAAAATGCAAATCAGAACCAAAACAAAACATTCACCTTTCTGATCCAAAAATCTAAACTATTTCATTTCCCTTTATGAATACAATAGTACTGTCTTCATAGAATCCTAGACTTTGAACTGGAGGTCATCTATTTCAGGATTCTTACTTTAAAGATAAGGATATCCTTATAAGGATAAATAACTTCCCCAAAGTCTCAGATATGGTAGCAAAACTGGAATTTAAACTCATGTCCTGTAATTTCAAGCCTACAAACTTTACACTGCACCCTGCTGCTTCATATAGACTTTAATAGCCCTTATTTACCCTTCAATTTCCTTATCTTTCTGATGGTACTGAAATATCTTGTCTAAAGGGAGGTTCTCAAAACCCAATGGGCTAACAAGAAATTTAAAATGTCAGTTTTGAATTCCCTCCCCTAGGTCCTTGCTTTGCCCTCCCACCCTCAAAATAGTTCTCCAAGTTTGGAGCATTTGAGAAGCCCTCATAAATTAGTACTGATGTTTTTAGGAAATTTCTGCCTTAGTTGTTGGGGAACAAAAATTAATTAATAGCACAAGGTAGGTGTGTGACTGTATGTAGTCTCAGACTCCAGGAGACAGAGAGGAAATCAGTAGAAGTAGTGGGAGGTGGGAGATGTGCACTGGGACAAAGTGTGTTAGTTGTAAGGGAATATATTATCCAGATCCAAAGTAGGGAGGGGACAGGAAAGAGAGAGGGGGATCCATGAACCAAAGGCTTTGTGTGTCTTTGTGTGTGTGTGTGTGTGTGTGTGTGTGTGTGTATTTAAAGCAGCAACCTTTTCCCCTTGATTGAAATTGGATGATGGCAGCAACAAAACCCAGAGAATAATTAAAGAGCATGGGGGTAGCTAATAAAATAAAAATACTTTCAAAAGGATGAAAGTAAAGTGTTGTTTAACACCATGTGGTTAACCCATGCACCTTGCTGCTGTGGAAACATAATAACACAGAGTCAGATCCCATGTTGCAAGTAAGTGACTTCCTAGGTGGAAGTATAGCAGTCTGGGAAGAGATTAACTTGTCCAGCCATGGGGGCACCTTTAACCTGCTGAAGCAGTGATTTGATAAAGGGTACCATTGGGGATCAAGAGAATGCTTCTGGTTGGTTTCAAAAGAGAAAGTGCCCCAAAATTATAGGAGCATAAAACAAGAGATAGATGGGACTTCAGAGGTATTTATGTTTACCCTCTTATTTTACAGATGAGGAAACTAAGGCTCAGGGAAGTCAAATGGCTTGCCTATGGTTATCAAAGTAATATGTTTCAGAGTCAGGAGCTGATTGTAGACCTTTTGACTTCAAAGTTATTTCTTTTGATTAAATAAGCTTGTGACAATTTTGGACTTTTCTGACATAAGAAAAGAGGTAGTATTTAATAGGTAATCCTCTCAGAATGCTTAAATTGAAGCTATTTATAATCATGAAAAAAATCTATAAGTCATTGTGGATTAGATAAATGCATATTACAACAACTTTGAAGTACCTTCTCACACCTATCACATTGGCTAAAATGAAAGAAAAGGAAAATGACAAATGATGGAAGGGATTTGGAAAAAATTGGGACAATGGTACATGATTGGTAGAGCTGTGAACCAGTTGATCCAGTCTGGAGAACAATCTTTAATTGTACTCAAAGTGTTATCAAACAGTGTATACCCTTTTACCCAGCAACACCATTATTAGATCTGTTTCCTAAGGTAATCAAAGAAAAGGGAAAAAGAACCTATACGTTCTAAAATATTTACAACAGTTTTTTTTTTTTTTGTGGTGGTAGAACTGGACATTGAGAGGGTACCGATCAATTAGGGAATGATTGAAAAGTCATGGTATTTGATTGTAATAAAATACACTGTTCTATAAGAAAAGACAAGCAGGTGGATTTTAGGAATAATGTGGAAAAAACTTTCATGAAATAATAGTCAATTAACAGAAAAGAGACTGTTGTATACAGTAACAATAATACCTTTCAAATAATAACTGTGAATATCAAGGCTATTCTAAAAAGATAAACATTCAAATCAACTTACAAAGGACTTATGAAGAAAAATGCCATGCATCTATAGAAAAAGAAATGATATATAGAAGTATGCATTGTGTGCTTTTATATCTCTATTTCTATCTATATTTAATTTTGGCCTTCTCCAGTGCAAGATTGGGAGGGAACTAAAAATATTGCAAATATATTTTCAACTCAAAATATAGCAAAAAAAATAGCAAAAATTAAATAAAATGAATATTGTTTAAAATGAATGCTTCATTTTGCCATGGAAACATCAGATTTTTCAAAATCTTCTAAGTTTTCTTTAGTTAAACTATAGTCTATTAGAGAGAGAGATAGAGAGAGTTAATATTTGACATTCCTTTCTTAATAGATTGCTGTAGCACCATATTACATTTCTGAATTGGTATCTGTAAATCACAAAGGAAGAATAGCTAGTTCATTTAGAGAGAATTCTAGAGAGGTAAATTTTTAAGAACTCAAGATTTCTGTGTAATGATATATATCCTACCTTCCTCCTTCCTACCTCTCCTTTTCTTTTTATCTCCCTTCTTTCTTTTTTCCTCTCTGAAACTTTTTGCTTTCCCCAATTCTTTCCCTTGATTTTTGCTGTGTTTGCTCACACATGGAGACATAAAGGTACACATACATAAGGATGTATATATGTGTCCATATGTCTATAAATGTGTATATATATATATATATACACATGTACATATATAATAGTTTATTATGATTGATATGTTTTGAAGGGCAGTGCCTGTAATTTCTGCCTTAATTATCTTCTTAATACCTTCTGTTTGGGGACCCTGCAAATAGTAGGTACTTATAAAATTATCATAGAATAATTAATTAGTTCTTTAATGTAGTATACTATCTTTCTTTCCTCAGTTCTAGTCCAAACTAAAATCCTATCTTTTGTAGTAAACCTTTGCTAAATTTCTTAATTCTAGTGTATTACTTCAATAAATTATTTCCTATCTATCCTGTTTCTACCATGTTTGTACATAGTTAACATATTGTCTCATCCATTAGAATGTAAACTCATTGAGGGTTAGGACTCTCTTTCATGTACCTCCATTACTTAGTACATAGTTGCCTGGCACATAATAGGTACTTACATGTTTATAAACTAATTTTTGAGATCTAAAAGTTAATTTTTCTTTCCATGTCAATTTTGACTTTTTTGGGGAGTGGGAGGAAGTATTTTTTTATTAAAATATATTTTATATATCATTTACATGGAAGTTGTTGAATTTAACCCAGATCTTCAGTTTCCTAAATCAGTAATCTCTCTGCTATACCACTCTGCTTTGAAAATTAGGCTTCTGAATTGAAACCAGATAACCCAAACAGGAAACGAACATTTTAAGTCTGGTTCCTTTAACTCCCTGACCATCCCCACAAAAATTCATTTATATAGATAACTTTTTAAACATCTACAAAATACTTTCCTTTCCATGATATAGGTAGGGGTTGAGTCTGGATGGATGATTTCTTCGATATAAGGAACTTTCAAAGATGAGGAAATACTGTCCACCAATGTTGATAAGTACCTGTTCTGCAATTTATAGTCTTAGAGTATCACATCATGTATTGAGAGGTAAATTGATTTACCAAGGTCATCAAAAGCTAGAAAATAACAAAGTTGTCTTTATTATGGGCTGCTAGGTGAGGAAGTCTTAAGCCTGCAAGTCAGGAAGATCTAACTTTTAGAATCTGACCTCAGACACTTTCCAGCTGTGTGACTAGGCAAATTATTTAACCTTTGTCTGCCTCAGTTAATCCCTGATCTCTCATCAATGTAGATACTACTCTGGAGCATATCACATTCACTCTAGGACTTGATAGCCAATATAAGTGGGGATTAAAAACAAAAACTGTTTCCTATTAACTAAACATTCTAGTATATAATCTCTCCAAATTTATAAAGTTAAGGCCTTCTAATCTAATTTTATCTCAAACCTTTCTAGCTTCAAGGAATCTACTAAATCTACCTTAACATTTGAGAACTCCTTTATCCTTTCTCCATTAAGATGAGGCATTGAAGTAGGACTCGAATAGGAGTATTTAGAGTTTCAGGGAATCTGTGCTCTCATTTTATCAATGAGGACAATGAAATTCAAAGAAGTTAGGTGGCCTACTTAGGTACAAAGTTGGAACTGGAATTCAAGTCTTTTGATTCCTTTCAGAATTCCTTTTGATTCCTATTTTTAATGTAGTTTTCATTTCATTAATTATTTCTCAATTATACCCAAAGTTTTTTAATATTAATTTTTAAGATTTTGACTTCTAATTACATTTTCTCCAGCCTGATCTTCCAATGTCCTTAAGAAGGCAAGCAATTTGATACCAATCATGCCTGTGAAATCATGCAAAATATAATTCCACATTAAATATCTTTCAAAACACAGGGTGGGGGGAAAGAAAAATACAGAAAGTTAAAAAATATGCTTCAATCTGCATTCAGTTCTCTTTCTTTCTGAAGGTGAAAAAAACAATTTTCATCATAGGTTATTTGAAATTGTCTTGTCTTGATCAAAGGAACAAAATCTTTTACAGTTGATCATCCTTATAATTTTGCTGTTCCTGTGAACAAAGTTCTAGAGGTTCTGCTCACTTGACTTTGTATGAGTTAACATTAGTCTTCCCAGGTTTTTCTAAAGCCATCTTGTTTATCATTTCTCATAGCACAATAGTATTTCATCACACAATTATATAGCAGATTTGTCCATCCATTCTCCAATCTATGGGCATCCCTTCTGTTTTCCAGTTCTTTGGGACCATAGGAAGAGTGCCATAAATGGTTTAGTGCAAATAGGTCCTTTTCCCTTCTCTTTGATCTCTTTGGGATACTGCCTTAAGAACAGTATTACTAGGTCAAATGGTATGGTTGATTTTATAGCCCTTTGGGTCTAGTTCCAAATGGTGGGACTAGTTTACAACTCTAACAACAATGCATTAGTGTCCTGATATTTCCACATTCCCTCCAATATTGATCATTTTTCTTTTCTGTCATGTTAGCCAATTTGATAGGTATGAGATGGCACATAAGAGTTTGAATCTGAATTTCTCTAGTCAATCGTGATTTAGAGCATTTTTTCATATTATTATTATTAATAACTTTGATTTCATCAAAAAGTTGCCTGTTTATATTCTCTGGTTCCTATTTTTAAAAATATAAATCAGTTTCCTATATACTTGATAAATGATGCCTCTAATAGAAAAATTTGATGTAAAAATTTCTCCCCAGTTGTCTGCTTTCCTTCTGATTTTGGATATATTAGTTTTGTTTTTGCAAAAGCTTATTAATTTCACATAAACACAATTATCCTTCTTGCTTTCCACGATCCTCCCTATCTCTTGTTTGGTCATAAATTCTTCCCTGACCCATAATCTTAAAGTTACATTTTTTTGTGTGTATAGGTGCTTCTTTAATTTGCTTTTATCAAACTTTATGTTTAATTCATTTATTGAGTTTAACCTGATCTATGCCTAGGTTCTACCAAATTGCTTTCCAATTTTTCCAACACTTTTTGATGTTGAGTTTTTACTCTCAAAGCTTAGATTTTTAAGTTTATCAAACACTAGATTGCTATGGTAATTAACTATTCTCTTTTTAATTCCTAATTTATTCTTTTGCTCTACTACTCTATTTCTTAGTCAGTACCAGATTGCTTTGGTGATTACTTCTTTGTAATATAGTTTGAAATCTGGTACTATTAGCCTGCCTTCTTTCACCTTTTTTCATTGATTCTCTTGATATTTTTGACCTTTTGTTCTTCCAGATGAATTTTGTTACTATTTTTTCTATTTCCTACAAATAATTCTTTGGTAATTTTTTTGGTATGGCATTGCATATGTAAATTAACAGATAGATTTTTCATTTTTATTATATATTGACTTAAGTTTACTCATGAGCAATTAATATTTCTCCAGTTGTTTAGATCTATCTTTATTTGGGTGAAAGCACACAGTTCCTTGATTTATTTGAGAAGGCAGACTCCCAACTTTTTCATATTTCTGAATTTATTTTAAATGGAATTTCCCTTTCTGTGTCTTGCTAGATATTGTTTGTAGTATATAGAAATATTTTTGAGGGGAGGCTAGGTGGCTAGGTGGAAAAAGCACCTACCCTGGAGTCAGGAGTACCTGAGTTCAAATCTGGCCTCAGGCACTTAATAATTACCTAGCTGTGTGACCTTGGGCAAGCCACTTAACCCCATTTGCCTTGCAAAAAAACCCTGAAAAAAAGATATATTTTTGATCTCTTGTGTTTGTTTTCTACAACTTTCTAAAATTATTCATTGTTTCAACTAGTTTTCAGTTGATTCTCTATGTGTAAACAAAGTCAAATTGTAACAGAATTTTATCTTACCCAACAGGGAATTAAGAGGGGAGGGTAATAAAAGAAAGGGGGGAAAGTGATACAGGGGAAGAAGGATAAAAGAAAGCTGTAGCATGAAGCAAAACAGAGGAGAGAAAGAATAAAAAGAGAGAGAGTAAAAAAGGAGGAAAATACACAGTAACCCTAATTTTTCATGTGAATGGAATGAACTCACCCACAAAATGAGAGTGGATTGTAAAATGATTTAGAAACCAGAATCCAACAATATATTATTTACTAAAAAACAGACAAAAATAGAGACAAAGAGTTCAAAGAAGGGACTGGAGAAGAATCTATTATGTTTCAGATGAAGTAAAAAAGACAGGGGTAGCAATCATGATATCAGACAAAACAGAAGCAAATTAAAAACAATTAAAAGAAAGAAGCAGGAAAAGTACTTTGTGCTAAATGGCCCTATGAACAAGAATAATATCAATACTAAACAATGTGCTTCATATGGCATAGAATCCAGATTCTTAAAGGAAAATTCAAATGCACTATTGAAGGAAATAAAAAGTAAAACTATTCTAGTGGAGGACCTCAACTTTCCCCTCAAAGCTAAATAAATCTAATTATAAACATAGAAAGAGGGTAAAGAAATAAATTCTTAGAAGAGTTAGAAATGATAGATCTCTAGAGAAAATAAAATGGGAATAGAAATGAATATGCCTTTTTTTCAATTATACATGGTACCTTTACAAAAATTTACTATGTTTTAGGGCATATAGACCTCACAAACAAATAGAGAAAAACAGATATATTAAATGTATTATTTTTTAAAGCATTATGCAATAAAATCACATTTAGTATAGGGCCATGGAAGCATAGATTAGAATTTAATTGATAACTAATTAATTTAATCCTAAAGAATAGGTAGGCTAAAAAACAAATAGACTTCATCCACAGATTTTGTAATGTTGTCACATTAATAATTCCATTAAAAAGAATGATAATGATGAGAAAACAATTCCAAAATCTGTGAATGCAATTAAATTGGTATTTAGGAGGAGTTTTTTTATGTAAACTATATATACATACATACATGCATCCATACATATATATGCACATACAAAAACATATATGTGTGTTTGTGTGTGTATGCATTTCAAACATTCTCTTCTTTCTGTTATTGTTGCTGAATCTTGTTTGATCCTTATTGTGGCTCTATGTATTTGAATTGTTTCTTTCTGCCTACTTAAAGTATTTTCTCTTTGATCTGGGAGCTCTGGAATTTTGACCATAATATTCCCGAGAAGTTGTTTCTTTGGGGGGGGGTCTCTTTCAGATAATGATTAACAGATTCTTTCAATCAATATTTTCCCCTCTGATTTTAAGATATTAGGACAATTTCCATGATAATTTCTTGAAGTATATTTTTTGAAATATAATTTCTTGGGTCTTTCTTTGATTATGACTTTCACGTAGTTCAATAATTTTTAGAATATCTCTACTCAGTCTATTTTCCAGGTTAGTTGTTTTTCAATGAAATACTTTCATATATTCTTCAATTTTTCATTCTTTTGTCTTAAAAATTTTTTTTCTTGTTGTCTCATGAAATTATTAGCTTCCTCTAGTCCAACTTTAACTTTAAAGGAATGAATGATTTTCTCCAGTGAATTTTTGTACCACTTTTTCCTATTTTGATAGTTCTACTTTTAAAGGTACTATTCTCTTCAGGGTTTTTTTTTTTTGCCCCATTAATCAAGCTGTTGTCTTCATAATATTCTTTCTTTTCTCTTATTTATTTTACCTGATTTTCCCTGTATCTTTTTTAATTTTTAAAATCATTTTTGGCTCCTCTACAAATTGTTTTTGAGTTTTTCAAATTTTCACAATTTTTCTTTATGGCTTTGCTTATAGTTGTCTCAAAGTCATTGTTTTCTTTTGTTACCATAATAGGTTTTTATGATCAAGTTTTTGTTGTTGTTTACTCATTTTAATTTTTTAAAAATTTTTAGCTTTATGTTAAAGTTTGATTGTGCTTCTGTTGTGGGAGAGAGGAGCACTGTCTCAAATTTTAGAAATTTTTTGCTTGGCTCTTTTCAGAATCATTTTTAAATTTGGGGATTTGGAAGTTTTTATTACTTTCAGGGGGATGTGATTTGGGGGTTACTACTATCTTTTTCTGCACTTTGGTCCTTACCCTGGAAGTGCTCTTGATCCCTTTGGATTGTGATGGACACTGTTCCTTAGAGAACCTGGACACTTGTGACCAAAAGCACCCCTTCAGAAGTACTCCTCTCTGCTCTTGACCTTTGACTCAGAAATATATATATATACATACGTATACACACACACACACACACACACACACACACACACACAAAACAGGTTTGTCAAACAGTGTCAGGTCCTTCATTTTGTGCTAGTACCAGAGTGCTCTGTAATTTCTTTTCCAACAAGTTGTGAAATCCCCAGTTTAGATGTAGGAGGTCCCCAAAGCTGTTGCTGTATTTTTCACAATTACCTAATCCCACCATTGGTATTTCTATACACTTGGGTTCCAGGTCAGGTTCCATGCCATTTCACAGATCACTGTTTTTTACTTCCTAAGTTATTTTATACTAGAAGAATGTCTTGTTATTCTAGAATTTGATTTGAAGCATTATTTTAAAGTTGTTTGAAGGAGAATGTTGTGAGAGCTTGGTCAAATGTATTCTTTACATTACCATCTTGGCTTTGTCCCAGGTCTTCTGATTCTATGACCAGAACTACTTCTAGTCACCCAGGTTGTCCTTCAGATCCTTTCAAAATCTAAGATCCTGGGGCAACTAGATGACACAGTGGATAAAGCACCAGCCTTGGTGTCAGGAGGACCTGAGTTCAAATATGACCTCAGACACTTAATAATTACCTAGTTGCATGACCTTGGTCAAGTCATTTAATCCCTTGTCTTAGAAAAATTAAAAACAAAAAACAAAGATCCTATGATATTGTGCAACTGAGTAAAAGTCTTACTTTCCATTCATCAAGTTTTAGGAAAATTTGATCTTAAGTCCTGATTCTTTTTGGTTGTTTTGTGATTTCCCAAGAAATTCTGTTAACTTTTAATCCTTGCACTCCAACATTAGCACTTTGCAAACTTTCAAGTGTCATATAAATGAGGTATTTTTTTTATTATCAAAATTCCTTCTGTTGATAAAACTTTACAAAACTTAAATAAATTCTGAAATATGTTAAAAATGTATACATAAATTAGTGAATCAGCAAGCATTACTATTCACCATCCTTGATCCATGATACCATTGGTATACAAAGAGAAAAACCCAAATCTTTTAGTGAGACAGTTGTGACTCTCAAGGATCTCATATTGGAACTGAGAGAAAACCCATACGTGTGTGTGTGTGTGTGTGTGTGTGTGTGTGTGTGTGTGTGTGTGTGTATGAGTTCAGTTGCAAGAGAGGTGGAAAGACCTTGGTGACCCTTAGCATGCAGAGTAAATGCTAAGATCCAGAGACAGGTTAAATGGCAAAGCTCAGGGGTACTTCCTCTTACCAGAGGATTATAAAATATGATTCCTTCCAATAGGTGAACAAAAAGGCAAAGAATTAACATATGAAGGAGAGAATATAGGTAGAATGTATATGTGTAGGGATCATGGTAGAGATATAAGCACTATGAGGAAAACTGTTTTAACTTTTTATCTCCCCAGAACATAACATTTTGCTTTGTAGGAAATTAATAAAATTTGTTGAAGAAATTATTTCTGTTTATGTAACATATATTTATATGACTACCATAAAATGTAGATGCCAATGTATTGGTATTTGTACTGCATTCTGTAGTCAGTGTGGATGAAGCAAAAGTAAACGAAGTATAAATTACACTGATACCTATTTTACAATAGGTGCTTTAATCATAAGCATTAGTAATGCCACTCCATACCCTTCTTGAGAGAAAAAATTTCCTCAGCCTATTCTATTCTATTTCTCTGTTCTTTCCAGCAATATTAAGTATGAGACAGGAATTAAATGATAATTTGCTGAATTTCTAGGACTAGTTATGAATATATTGATAGTGCATAGTCCTTTGAGTGGCAAAAATTAAGCTCTTATGGGTCTTAGAGAATTCTGAGAGTTAGGAATATATACTGATTTTTTCAAAGACCAAGTCTATGCACTTTACTAAAAAAAAAGACCTGCTTAAAGGTTATAATGGGCTCTATTGTGTTCTCTTCTCTTGTTAAACACTTGTAACCATTGAAAATGAAGGAAAAGTGCTTGCATTTTTTTCCCCCTTCTACTTTTGTTTTAGTAAGACTAAATTAATGGATGAAAATAAATAAATGAATTTAAATTAAAAAAAAAGACTAAATCAGTAATTTACCTTGGGATTCTTCTAGTTCTTCTTTGGTTTTAACACTGTATTCTAATGAAGATCAGACAACAATTGGATTGCTGTTTGATTGAGCAAAAGATTATTAAATTCCTACTACTTGCAAAGTAGAAAAGTTTTAAAAACTGGACCTGTGATTTCAATGGTCTGAGGAACTCCATGGTAAGTACACTTTAATCAATACATGTCACTACCTCCTTGCAATGTAGATTTAGATGCCTGGAAAGCTACGAATTTTTTTTTTTAATTTTTTATTGATGTTTTATTTTTCCAAATACATGATATGAAAGCTTTTTCAATATTCATCCATATGCATAGGTATATTTTTAAATTACATAATTTCCTTCCATCCTCCCTTCCCACCCCTCTCACTTCAGCAGTGAACAGTCAGGTTAGCATTGTATGTACATATTTTTGATAAACATGTTTACAGATTAGTCATTTTCAGTATGAGGAATTAGGATTATAGGAAAGAGATACATAAGAGATAATTTTTATAAAGTGTTCATCCAATTCTGAAGGATTGGTGTTTTGTTTAATTTTGTTTTTCTTCCTCTGAATAGGGATATCCTTGTCCATAGCCAGTCTAATATGGTTATCCCAGCTCTCTGAACTGCAGAGAGTTGCTGCTTCCATCAAGATTGATCATCTCACAACGCTGTTGTTAATGTGTACATTGTTCTCTTGGTTCTACTCCCTGAAAGCTAAGAAATTAAAAGGATTTCTCATGGCCATATATTCATTTTTAATCAGGGTCAGGTCTTGAACACAGATTCCTGATTCCAAACCTAAATCTCTATCCATTATGCCACACTGCCTCTAAAAGGCGCCTTATAATGAATTGCACAAATACAATGAATTATGCTAAATATTGGGGAATATAAATATAAAAATAATTAATTTTCTACACTTAGTGAATTTTTAATCTAGGACAGAGTGAAACATATAGAGACATAACCATAATTTAATTTAGAAGATAATTAAGTGTATAATATTAAGTTGAATGATAATGTAAAGCTAAGAGGGATTATTTCTACCTGGAAAGATGAGGTTTGTCATTTTGGAGGTTGTAGAATTTGAACGAGACCTTGAAGGAAGAAGAAATGACAAAAATCAAAGAAAAGGAGTGTGAGGGAGGGGAATTGGATAATTGTTCTAACCATGAAAGACAGTCACATATAAAGTTGCATAGTGTTCAAAATGAGAGAAGAATGTATTGGTTGAAGTATAGTGCACACAAACAGTATTAAAATGAAATAAATTTCAAAAGAAAGCTGGAGGCAGATTATAGAATAACTTGAAAGCCCAGCTAATGAGTTTGTATTTTATTTACAAAGATCTTGGGGAGCCCCTGAAACTTTTATTATCTCGATAATGACATATTACCAATCTATGCATAAGAAAGATTACTTTTATAAGGATGAATTAGAGAGGGTAAAAAATGCAGCAGAGAGTTTTGTTTGGGGGCTATCACAAGAGTGTAGGCAGGAAGTAATTAGAACTTGAACTAGGAAAGGTGGTATTGAGAGTAGAAAGGAGGAACACATTCAAAGGATAGTTTGAAGTTAGAATTAACTAGAGAATTGACTGTGTAAGGGAGAAAAGGGGTCAAGGATGAATATGAGGTTTGATTATTAGGGAAAAGTTGGTGTGATTAGGAGAAATAATAATGTTAGGAGTGCAAGTTTTTAACAGATTTTACAGGGAAGGCGATAGATATGTTTTGGTCATATTGAGCTTGATGTCCTGGGGAGAATCTTATCAATGAATATGTTTTGTTGGTAGATGGAAATGAAAGATGAGCTCAGAAGAGAATTTTTCATAGGTGTTACCTTGATTTAGAGTTAGAAACAGATTTTGGAGATGATCATTGAAACCATGGGAACAGATCAATAAATGATATTATCAGGAGTGAGGGGAGAACTTGTAGAGAAAGAAGAGAAACTAAGGAAGCCCATAGGAAGTGAGAAGGAAGAGGAGGATGAAGAGGAAGAATTACCAGCAAAGAGATTAAAAAGGATCAGGCATAATGGTAGAACTGTTATAGTCTAACAATGTCATTAAAGTGAGGGAGGTGAAAGTATCATGAAGGAGGATATTTTTGGCAGTTTCATATGTTGCAGAAAGTTTGAGAAAAATAAAGACTTAAAAAAGTCATAAAAAGGACAATATTGAATGTAGTACCAAAAGATCCAGAAAGACTCCATCTCAAAAATCACCTTGTTCAACTTCTACCTTCTCCAGTGAGGGACCACATGGAGGAGACTAGATTCTCCTCTGATAACTCATATTACTTTTGGATATCTCTGCTTCTGTAGAATGACTTCTCTAAACTGAATTAAATGCTATTTCCTTGAATCCTTGTACTTAGTTCAGTCACTGAGAAGGAAAGAGAGCAAACAGAATAAGCCAGAATGAGATAGGAATTGGATGAGGTGGTCAGTGCTCTATCCAATGGGTCACCTAGATGTCTTAGCAAAGTTTGTTTGTAGTAGGGACAGGAATGAGGCATTGCCTCTGAAGAAGGAAGCTGAACTGTTTTAAGATTTCTTAGGTTGATAGGGTATAGATAGAGCACTGGCTTTGGCGTCAAGAGTTTGAATCTGGCCTCAGATACTTGATACTTATTAGCTGTGTGTCTTTGGACAAGTCACTTTACCCTGATTTCCTCACCTTCAGGACCATCTCCCATTGTGTCCTGATTCATTTCTGGTCACTGAACCCACATGGCTCCAGTGGAGAAAGTGAGGCTGGTAACCCTTCTCCCCCCACTCAAAATTCCAATTCATCACCTCTCTGATGTCTTGGTCTTCTTTGAGAGTGAAGCATAACTTTTATCATTAGATTAAAGAGGTCCTGTGGTCCTGCTCTCACATTTTCACTAGATCATTGTTTCCTTGTTAGTTCTAATTGTAATTTGTAAAAGTATGTAAATGTGCCTTATATATAGCAAGTAATTAAAAAATATTCTTGACTAATTTTTCACAAAAGAAAACCTTAATCTTTGTCTTGATCCTCACAATTTCATGTACTGAGGAATTTCAATACTGAGACTATGACGAAGCATGGAAATATTTTGGGACAACCAGATACCATTTTGTTATCTTAACTCTTTTTAAAGTAATGCTTTCCTGAATAATAATAGCCTAAAAATTTTATGATAGGCACCTGAGTCATCTAAAAGCAAGTAAAAGAAATTTAAAAGCACCTTGGAAAGAGCATGTCATTCCTACTCCTACATTTAGGAAGATGTGTTTAGTGAAAATCATTCACTATACTCTGGAAAGTAAGAGGGACAAATTGTTTCTAGAAGAAAACAAAACAGAAAACATATAATAAAAGATAGATTGCAATAGGTCTTAACCAGTTTCTTCCATATGGTATATATTTTTCCCTTTTTGGAAAACTAGAAACTGCTAACATCTCTCCAACTTGGTGTTGGGGGGATTAGAAGTAGGGCTCATGGTTGGGTTACTGGCTGCTGCTTCAAACCCTCTTGCTCATTTTTGCAGCAGCTGTAGCCCCTGAGGCTTACCTGAGCCAGACTGTACAGAGATTTCAGGGGAAGATGCCCTTTGAAAAAAACTTTTCTCGACTTCTTGTATCAAATCCAGTGGATATTTGTGAGACACTGGCAGATGTGTTTGGGGAAGGAAAATGGAATCCTAGGTTGCCCCAGCTGCCTTTGCTACACTGATCAAATAGCAGTTGTCCCCATGGGGCTTGTGCCTTTAGCTAAAATGTCGTATGGAGAGGAGCAGCAATGGAAAGAATGAATGAAAGAGGGAAAAACTGCCAAATAAAAGTTCCCCCAGAGACTAAAGAAGAACTGAGCCATTCGCCTCCATAGCTAGGCTAGCCCAGGCTGCTGTGTTCTATTATCGTTCATGACATATGGATAAGTAATGGGACATGACAGGTATTAGAACTTGGTTTGCACCGAAAGATCTTGAGGAGAAAATGCATTGTTCTAGACTAAGTTTTTCTTTGGTTCCTCAGATTGCCTCCAGCTTTGATTTCTGGTTCTCCATGTAACTGTATGAGCATCTGTATTTGCCCATGTACACCTCAGAAAAGGTTCTTTTACAATCTACTCAGTAAAATGTATTTTCTATCATGATTGAGCACTTCTGATGAAAATTTATTTCTCTCATGCTTGTCAAATTTTCATAAGATAAGGCATATATTTAAAACAAAACAAAAATTAAGTTGTCCTAATATGTAAGCTTGTAATTATTCAATTTCTAGTATCTAATATTCTCTTTCCTTAACTGATTTTTTTTCTACAGCACAAAAAGGTTTCATTATGCTTTTACTATGGACTGATTTAGGAGTGGGTCAGGGGCATATGAAGCCTGTAGTGGTGGATTCTCACCTTGAGGTTTCATAACACTTTTTTTTTTTGAAGGGACACACACATATTTCTCAACCTTTAATTTGTGAGCATATTTAGACAGCACCTTCCTCCTGCTTCCTAATTTTCTTTCTTTAATCTTTTGGGAGTTAAGAAATTAGATAACACAACTTATTAGAACTGTCAAACAAACAAACAAAGGAAATGAAAAACAATGAAAACATGTAACTAAAAATGACCACATGAAGTTGAGAAGGCTACCAGTGTTTCATAATTTGTATTTTAAAAATAAGCAAAAACAAAAACATGGTTGAAAAATAATACAAAAGTTGATCTGAACAGAAAAATCTTCGACAACATTCTTTTTTTTCTTACATATTAGTCATTTTCTGTATGAGGAATTAGGACTAAGGGAAAAACAAAGAAAACCATGGGATAGGAAGGAAAAACACAAGAAAAAATATTTAAAAGTGCACTTAGTATTCATTCAGATTCTGCAGTTTGCCTTTTTGTTTTGTTTTGTTTTCTTTGTCTGGATGTGAATGGTATCATCTGTAATAGATCTCCCAGGGTTGTCCCTGCTCTCTGAATTGCTGAGAGGAGCTTCATTCATCAAAGTTGATCAACTCACAATATTGTTGTTAATTATACAATGTTCTCTTGGTTCTGCTCCTTTTGGTCAGCATTAGTTCCTGGAAGTCTCTCTATGTTTCCCTAGAGTATGACTGTTCATGTTATCGTATAGAACAATAGAACTCCATAATATTCACATACCATAACTTGTTTAGTCATTCCACGGTTGATAGACATCCTCTCAATTTCCAATTCTTTAGCACTACAAAAAGGACTACTATGAATATTTTGGAACATTTGGGAGTTTTTCCATCTTTTGTAATTTCTTCTGGATATATTAGCATCGCTGGGTCAAAGGGTATGATCAGTTTTATTGCTTTTTGGGCATAGTTCCATATTGCTCTCCAAAATGACTGGGTTAGTTCGTAACTCCACCAACATTGTATTTATATTCCAATCCTCCCACAACCTCTCCAACGTTGATCATTTTCCCTTTTTGTCATTTCAGCCAATTTGATAGGTAAGTGGTATCTACTAGTCTTAATTTGCATTTCTCATTTCTCAAATTATTTGGAGCATTTTTTTCATATGATTTTATATATAGCTTTCATTTCTTCATTTGAAAACTCCCTATTTATCAATTGGGGAATGATTTGAAACCTTATAAATTTGAATCAGTTCTCTATAATATTCTTGTAATGCTGCTGTGCAGCCTCTGCTTGAAGACCTCCAGGGATGGGAATCTCAAAATATAACATAAGTATAACTAAAATTAATTTCCCATTTTTAAACAGTTTTAATTGTTTTGGTTTTAAGATTTTTCCATCCTAAGACAGCTGAATTCCCTTCTCCCAGCATCTCTGTTCTCCAAAACATCTTTCATATAACTGCCAAAACAACCACACCAAAAAAATAAAAAACAAAAATATCTTCCTAAAGTAAAAACCTTGGCATTCTCTTAATAAAAGACCTTGGAAATTCTCTGTTACCTCTAGAGTAAAATGCAAATGCCTCATCCTGGAATTTAGAACATTTTTCAATCTGGTTTCAATCTTCTTTTTTGAGACTTTTGTATATTGATCACATTTATATACACTCTAATTTCTAGTTGTTTCTTGGCCTCAACATTCCCTCTTCTATTCCCAGGTCTTTGGATAGATCACAACCCATATTTCACCTCTATATCTCAGAATCTTTCCCTCATTCAACACTTATCTTAGTTGCTACGTCTTATCCAAATTCTCTCTTGATCTCCCAGTTGTTAATGATTTTTTTCCCAGCAACAGTAGGTAGAGATAAAGCTAACCAGCAATCACAAATCAATGAAACATGAACGTGCACTTTAGTGAGTGATTGCACTTGTTTCTGTCTAAATTTTATTCATTAGTGTATGTCAGGAACCAACCTTTACTTTTTTGTAGATTCTGAGAGAGGTTAGCACTCAAATTATAGATTTCATAGTGGTGTGAAGATGCGCTAAAATCCTATTCCTGTTCCTTATTAATAATCAGGAAGGTCAAGTTGCCTCTTGTTCAGTCATGGAGGTCAGATACTTCCCTAGTTTTTCTCATGCAAACTAGTACCTTTTCTGCATTATACCCTGAGTCTGAGGATCTTAATTGACAAGTGAAAGAAAACACTTACTTAGCTCATTATTTTTAGCTATCCTCAGGATATTCCATCCATTCATCCAAATATATACTAATTCTATCTTTAGATCTGCCATAGTGAAATAGGTGTAGACCTTACTGAGCTACTCCCCCCTTTTTTGGCATGCTTTTCAAAGTTCAATTTCTTCTGAACAAAAGCATACCACTTAAATATCTTATAGGAATCATCATACTCATGAATCCACTGACCAAAACACTCCTCCTCCCCGAGTTGTCACTCATATATCTTGACTCCCCATTAAAAAGTAAAGTCCTGTTGTATCTATGGTGCTGTGTTGCACTTAGCACCACGCCAATACATAAACACAAAACAAATGATTTTTCATTCATTCATTCACACACTCATTCATTGACCCCTTCTCAAATTTCCTTATTTGTTAGAGTGTGGGATCTGCCAGACTCTGTATATAGGGACTTATTTGTTTTTGCCTTTAGACCCTTAGTGCTTAACATAGTGTCTATCATGTGTTTACATGATCAATGCTCAATAAATGTTTGGTCACATGTAAATTAAATTAACTTTAGTTGACTTCTTCCCTCTAGGACCAGTCAGAATGAGTCTTTTCCTTCCTCCATATCGCTATCTTAATTAAATTAATTAAAAATGTGAAGGCAAAACCACTTATTTTTCTTCTTCCTCCCCTATTTGTCTTCTTCAGTCTAAATTTCTTAAATTAATCAATTAAAATCTCATTTGATCCATCGATGCAAAAATTCCAAGTCAAGTTCTCCATGTCCAGATGAAATAGACTGTGTCCTTGAAGGAAAAAAAATTGTTTCAATTATAAAAAGTCATATAGGAAAACAATAATTTAAATTAAGATTGAAAGTAGGGTCATCTGTGCATCTTCAAAAGTGTTAGGTTGTCAAGTGTGCTATCACCAAGGAACATCTATGAAGGGCTTGTCAAAATTCACCAAACTTATAATCTGCAAGTCTACTCAAAGCTTCATTTAATTTTCACATTCATCCCTAATATATCATTTTAAACTTTCCCATCAGCAAGGATCATTTTTGCACTACCTCAAGTGTGTGGGTTGTTCCCAGATTATATGGATTTCTGAGTCATTCAGGTGGTCTTGGTCTTTTTAGCCACCTCTCTCAGAGTGGAGGTGGTGATTAGAGCTAACATTGCTTTCCTCATAGCTGCTATTTGGTGACATAGCCTGTGAGGAGAGGAATTACTGATGTGACATGTACTCTAGCAATCAAAGTGAGCATTACTTTTTCTAACCTGAGAGAAAATTTGCTTGGGTCCGGAAATCATTTTTAAAAAATTGGAAAACTTGTTTCTTTTTGCCACTTCATCTATATCCATCCTCTCTACCCTTCTGCAGCACATATACAATCTGATCCAGTCTAAGTCAACAAGCACTTACTATATATGAAGAATTTTGCTAGTCACTGGGGAGGAAAAGATGAAGGAAAAGTAGTCTTTGCACTTCTCAAGATACTTATATACTGTTAGACTGGGATGGAGAAAGGGATACAATACAATAAACAAAAATATCTTTGGATGATTAGATTATAATAATACTTCTTTTATCTGCAAGCTTCAATGAATATGTTGTTTTATTTACAGTTAACTGAAGCTCACACTTTGAACTTTAAAATGATTTGTTTTTTAAAACTGATTTTTTTTTCTTTAACCATTTAAAATATATGGGAAAGATGGTGGAGTGAAGGTGTGCTATGCTAAGTCACCAGTCTCACTTTCTCCTCCAGAACCATCTGGGTTCAGTGGCCAGATATTAGTCAGGATGACTGGAGATGGCCCTGGATGTGAGACAGTTAGGGTTAAATGACTTGTCCAAAGTCACACAGCTAGTAAATGGGAAGTGTCTGAGGCTGGATTCAAACTCCCATCCTCCTGACTCCATTGCAAGTATGCTATCTGCTTCACCCCCCTGGCTGCCCTACAAACTTAGAAGAAAATAACAATTGAAAATAGTTATAAGTAAAGCCTCAAAGAAAAAGGCAAATTAGACACAAGCACAACAAGAATTCCTGAATGGATTAAATAAAAGTGATAGTGGAAAATTTGGGAAAAGAAATAAAATTTAGTTCAGAAAATTATGAAGGGGTGGCTAGGTGGCATAGTGGATAAAGCACCAGCCTTGGAGTCAGGAGTACCTGGATTCAAATCCGGTCTCAGACATTTAATAATTTCCTAGCTGTGTGGCCTTGGGCAAGCCACTTAACCCCATTTGCCTTGCAAAAACCTAAAAAAAAAAGAAAACTATGAAAAGAGAATTAACAGCATGTTAAAAAGGGCACAAAAAATAGTTAAGAAAATAAGACCTTAAAAAATAGATTTGGCCTAATATAAGAGAGGCCCAAAAACTTACTAAAGAAAAGGATATCTTAAAAAGTAGAATTAACCAAATGGAAAAAAAGAGGTAGAAGGCTGAAGAAAATAATTTTGAAGTTGTTCACCTTTGCTTAATGACTAATACAAAAGTCTTCAGATTTTTGTAAAGGGAAATTACAGGAGTTGACAACAGTCTTTGAGAAGACTATGGTAGTCAAACTCCTCTTTCCACTGATAATCTATTTGTTCTAGAAGATACAGGCAAATATAGTGATAGAAATGACTTGTATAACTATCCTGTAAACTTCCAAGGTCTAATGGTCATCATTGTGAATATTAGTAATGTCCTCAGAGAATATTGAGTCATGTATTTATGTTTGCCCTGGCACTAGCTAGGGCATTAGCTATTGTGCCTTTAAATTTTTAACTGCTTCTCACTCTGCTCTTTTTTTCTTTCTTTTGTAAAATTGTTAATCTTCATGATGAGCAGCTACCAGGCTGCCTGTTCCCTCCTTCCCTTTAGATTTGGTGTTTGTAATCTGCAAGAGACTGGAAAATCAGATACCCAAGTTCATTAGTATTCTTTATAAAACATTAGTGAATCTCAGAATAAGGACTTGAAGATTTCTCTCATGGGCAAAGTGCATGCTTCGTTATTTGGACTTCATCTGTTTTGAGGCTCATATACTCCTCTTTCCCTTCCCCCCAAATGCCCCATTTCAGATTCTCATTTATATGTGAATTCTGTTTAAATGACATATTAGTGTACTTTTTTCTGATGATCACTTTGATGAGATTATATGGTTTAGCTGAAAGAATGTCAAAGATCTGGCTTTTAGTCACCCTTCTCCTAATAGCTAGATGTTTGATTATGGGCAAATGACACAAACATCAGTGTCTTTAAATTTAAAATAAAAGGATGAGGTTAGATGGTCCCCAAGGTTATTCCTGGCTCTAATTTTATAACTTTGCTATAGAGGCAACTGTGTCATAGAAGATAGGGAAATGACTTCAGAGCCATAAAGATGAGAATTCAACCCCCTCTATGGATTTGGCAATTCACCTAATTCTTAATGCTCCAGGCCAGGGGTGTAAAATACATGGTTGTAGGGCTGATGAACCAGATTAAAATTTAATTGGAAAATATTTAGCAAAATATATAAAAACATAATAGAATAAAGACAATGTTAATATATGCTTTTCTAGATCAACATGCAGGATGCCAGGATTCTTATGTACATTTTAGTGGTCCTTGTTTCTATTTGAGTTAGACATCCTTTCTTTTAGACATCTCTGTAAGACTATAAATTTTGGAGAAGGGGTACATTTGCATTGGTAGAGGGAACTTCATCATTTGGGAGTTTTCTATACTAATGAAATTACAGGTTCAGTCCCTATCTCTATTAGAGAAGAATTTAGAATTATAGTTAAGTGTAAGCTATGAGAGATTTTTCATATCATTATTCAAATGAAAGTGAATGAGTTAAATGTGCTTGATTCTTTTTTTGTGGGACAAAGCTCTTTTGAATTTTTAATTTCTTCCCCTGTGTATGTTTATCATACTCATTTTAAAATGTCATAACCATTCTCACAAGATACTGTCATAACCATTTTCACAAGATACCAGTCATTTCCCTTTTCCCCATACTTTCCCAACATATTCATGGGAAATTTGAAGGACAGAGCAGGTTTTCATGTTCTTAGTAGAAAATAAAATGTAGATATTATTACAGATGTCAAGGGTCAGTAGATTACTTAGTGACAAAAGCCCTTTCCTACCTTCACGTAACCATTATCTTTCATAGAAAACAACTTTTGTTCTAAAGGAAAATAATCTTTATGTTGGAACTCTTATTTAAAAGAAAATTGTGATCATCATGCCTGCCAGTCTGATGGAAACTCCTTCTACTAACTTAGAGCTTGTTAGACTATAACTTAGTAGATAAGAACTAAGGAGTTGCCCAAGAAACACAGAAATGAAGTAACTTGCCTAGGATCACACCCATAGTGTCAGGAGTTAAGAGGACTTTCTTTATTTCAAGGGTCCCTGCCTTCCAAACCCAGAACTCTACTACATTTCACAGTTTTCAGAGATCTTCTAAATTCTTTTTGAAATGTTTCAAAAAAAATCATAAACTCCAGATTTAAGAATGACTGCTTCAAGATGCTTGGCTGTTATTGTTGCCCCCTGATTCATCACCACCACATTTCTTATGACCCTTGTGAATATTCCACTTAAAATTGTTATTTTGCAAGGTGACTGAGAAATGGACAAGATGATACAGCTCTAGTTAGGGAACAGATTTTGAGAACTGAACAGCAGGCAGCAGGACTATTGGCAGAGAAAATGAGAAGGCACTGTGGATTACCCATGCCATCATGGCAAAAAATAGCTCAGAAACAGCTGGGAAGCTGTCAGTATGATCTTAAGGAGTAAATGTGAAATGTCTCCACTTGGTGCATTAATTGTGAGTTATTTGGACAGAATAGAGGAGCAAAGGGATAGAGAGTCAAGGTGATAACTCACCCTCCCTGGACTTTCATGTCTCTATATCGTGGGTATAAGTCATAGGTCTTCTCTCCTGAGGTTTCTCTCCTCTTCTCTTCACCTCTCTCCTCTGTCTCCTCTTCTTCATGTCTGCCTAACATTCTGATTCATATTCACAGATATATGATTACATACTTAATGAGATAGCAGAGGTAGAGATACATCTTAAAAATACAGATTTTCTTTATAAATATTATCCCTTATGTATCTCATTTCCTTAATCCTAATTCCTCATACCAAAAATGACTAATCTGTAAACACGTTTATCAAAAATATGTATGTACAATGCTAACCTGACTGTTCATCACTGAGGGGAGGGGATGGGAAGGAAGGTGGAAGGAAATTTTGTAACTTAAAAAATATACATGTGAATGGATAAAAATAAAAATAAATAAATAAAAGAGATTTTTTATGTATATAGATTTTAACGGAGAGGGAAAAAATTAGAAAATATGAGATTTTGCCTAGTGGACACAGAACTTTTGAGCAAGAAGGAATCTTGGAGATTAATTGTAAAGGGAGGGGTAATGTTTTTAGTTGCAAAATTTTGTGGCAATACTAATAATGCCTCGACTTAACAAAAGTGTTTTTGTGAGTGCACATGTATGTATAGTTAATGTTAATGATATTTTGCATGATATCTTAATTTAGTGAGGAATATAGGTCAAAAATGAAAAAAAGCCAGTCAAATAGAAGTACATGGAGAAGGAAGTTTTTTTCCTTGAATAAGGTAAGAACCTTTAAATTTGGAAGCATAAACAAAATTGATGATTTTGTGAGATGGCTTCCTGCAGGGAAGATTTGTAGCAATGAAGTAGCTGATGTCATGAAAATATATTATAGTGGTCAAAGAAGGAACAGCATGGCCTAGTGGGTAAAAACCCAGGAATCAGGTACTCTGCCATTATGTCTGACCTTCAGTGTGGATTGGGCTTTCGTTTTGGATAATAAATCCCCTCTTCATACGGCTTCCCTCCATCACAGGGAAAATTGAATGAGTTGTATGCTTCAGAGGTCACAAAAGAAATATGTTCTGCAACACATTTCACAATGATTGGAAGTGGTATTTTGAGTTGGATGACTGACTAAATCAGAATACTGTCGATGCTATTTGTTTGCTTAACTTGGCAATACAATTCTTTGAAATAGAAAAAGGAATAATTGGACCAATTGAACGTTTGAAGAGAAAGGCAGCAATATTAACTTAGCCCAGAGTATTCCAAAGCATTTCTTGTAGACATTAGAAAATGGTAGTTAGTTTTTATCAAGCTCAGTTTAATGAAATAATTGAAAATATTTTGCTAAAATGTAAACATAATGATTGAAATTTTTATAGTGCTTTGTATTTTGCAAACATCTACATATAGGTTATTTCCTTTGAGTGTCATAAAAACCCCATGATTAGATACTTCAGCTATTATTATATTCATTTTATAGATTTGACTTATCATTAGTCCCAGGATTAGATCTTCCTGTTCCCAAGTCTGGTGACTTACTACTTGTCCTATTCCTAAACTTAGAAAGTATGTTTGGAAAAAAAAAGAATATGATATAACTCTGATTTCTGTGAGAAATTATTCATATCCCAAGTACTCTGCTAAAGTGTGAATATGGTTCATATGTTAAGTAATAACAACAATAATAGCAATAATGATAATAGCAGACTCAATAAGTAATTTTAATTAAAAAATTACAATGTAACATGGCATATAGTGGATATAGTACTCTGCTTAGAGCCTGAAAGATGCTGCAAAAACCCCAATTCTGATACTTGCTGGTTTTTTTGACCATATGCAGTTTACATAACCTCTCCAAGTTTCAGGTTTCACATTTGTAAAATACATTAACTGATATAGTTATTTCAAAGGGTTATTTCAAGGTTCAAATAAGGAAATCTAAGTGAAGCAGCCAGCAAAATCTAAAACACTTCACAAAATATTATTACATTATCCCATTTGATAACCACAACAATCATGGTTTTGTGTATACTAATGCAGGTTTTATTTATCCCCAAAGAATAAGATTATCAAAAATATTGTCTTCCAAGTCCACTAAAGTTCCTTTGAAAACTTCCCTTCTCATTCAAGCCTAACCCATAAATATCTACATTGGAAGTCTGGGTCTTCTGTTAGAGTATCAATAAGATATACTTCAGAGTCTTATCTTTCCTGCTGCTTTCTACTTTCTCTGTAATGCCATTCTGTCTGTTCATTTGTTCCTCTGGTCATGACTTGCCCCAAATTTAGGAGTCATTAGATGCCTTCTGGCTCTGCTTCTCTTCTTTCCTATTGATCAGCAGTGTTTCATAGGTCACTGCAAAGACCTTGATGCAGTATCAAAATGATCTCCATTTTTTTCTACAGCTCTCTTAAATACAGACAGGTTCCTCTTTATGTTGCTGAAAATAGAATTTCCAGAGGAAAGAATGACTTCTTCAAAATCCTGGCTTTAACTTTGGTCCAAGGATGGCCATGGCTTGTTCATGATTTTTGACATTATTCATTCATTCTTAAGAAGAATCAGTTATAGGACTCCCTTTGAACACAGAGAGCAAAAGGGAAACAAGAATGAATCTGACCACTGGTTTACAGGGATAAAAAGTCAATAGTCAAAAAGCAAAAGAATTTTTCCCTAGGTCTTGCCTATTCTAGGAGAAATAAATAAAGACCAAAAAAGCAAGCAAGAAAAAACACTCTGTTTCTGGCTGAGAGAAGAGAACTCTTTTTTCCCCTTCTCCAATCTTTCTAATAATAATATATGAATTTTATAAAGAGCTTCGTGTTTTGTGAAACAATTCACATTCAGCAACCTGTGAGAGAAATGTTATTATACCTATTTTTAATGGACGAAGAAACTGAGCCTTATCCATGTAAAGTGACTGAGATCTTACAGCTAGAGTGCTCGAGGGGAGTTTTGAACCCTTTGACAATATATCCTGCTGTATCGTCCTGATATTGATGGCTAATTAGAAATCATTGTATTACCAAAGATTTATCCATATAAGCTCAAAACCTTGACTCAGATAATAAGTAACACAATTACAGATCTACAAATTGTTAGAGATCCCTACCATCTATTCTGATTTATAATGAAAGGCAACTTTCCTATGACAAAATCAAGTGTTCATCTCAAAACAAACTATCCCACTTCTGGACCATTCCTTTTGTAAGGAAACTTTTTGGTTTTGATTTTTTTTTTTTCTGGTATCAAAGCTAAATTTGTTTCTTTTTTGATTTCTACTTAGTGTCTCCAGATCTGTTCCTGGTGGCAAACAGAATAAGACTAATCCCTCTTGACAACTTTTCAAGTACTTGAAGATAGCTATCCTCTTGCAACCATCTCCTTTCATGGCTAAAACTGCCTGTTTGGCACGAACTTGAGGTCTTTTGCCATACTGGTGACTGTCATCTGGTGGTTTCCATGTTGTTACAATACTTTCTTAAACTACAGTACCTGAAAGTAAACACAGTAGTCTAGATGTGGAAGTGCAAAATGCAGAAAAGTCATCTCCCTAATACTGAAATCCCTGTCTCTCATTTTCCAAAGTCTCATTAGTCATTTTGTTTTAAATGGATGCCATATTATTAGACATGAGTTACACTCCATTTTTACACAAAGATGTACCCAACCAACAACCAGAATGGAGTTAAGTCAACAAACTTTTTAAAAGCACTTATTATGTCCCAAGCCCTAGTCTTGTTGGGAAGACAGTGTTTATCCATAAAAAGCAATTATGATGCATATTTTAATAAAATATTCAATTAGAAAAAATCAGATGACAAAATGTACATTGGAGGCAAGAGTTACAGGAGTTCAAGATCATGGATATAAAACTGAAAGAGATCTGAGGCATTATCTTCTAGTTTACTCATCTTACAGATAAAGGAACTATCAAAAATGGATCATAGGTGATACCAAGTAGATGTAGAATTATATTATAATAACAAAGATGAAATTTGTATGACACTCCTACTTCTCAAAGGGCCTTCACCTCCATTATTTCATTTGAATTGGATAGAAATCTTTCTGTGATCAAATAATAACCTCATAAGCCAGTTGAAATTCCAATTCTAGGGAAATTTATGTTAAATGCTTCCCATAAGCTTTTTCACCCTATATAAGTTGCTTGCTGAATGTCACTTTTTTTTTTAAAAAATGCTTTTTAATAAGTATTTTTATACATGTATGCATGAATGTATGCACACACATATATTTATTCAGATATTTTGTGCTTTAATTGGTGTAGAAGGAAAAAATCTTTAGAGTCTAGGGCCATAAAAAGGGACATATTAAATACCATACTTCAAATCTAGTTGTTTTGACCAATATATTTCATATTCCTCTGTACTTTTCTGTTTATGTTATAGGAAACCAATGCAAAATGCATTCAACAACAGAAGATGAAGATAACACAGGTTTACAGGAGGATCTGACTTTTGGCATTCACAGTGTTTAAAAACTAGTATCATTGAGACCTAAAATGAGATATCATCTTTTGGGACTATATTCAACCTATAAAAATTGACTTCAAATCAGCTAGCTAGTTATACTATGAAATTTTGTATTTCTTTAATATAAACACTTCTTAAAAGTACTTTCAATACTCAAAGCACTCTACTAAGCAGTAGGTGGAGAACTAATGAAAAAGTTATAATGCCTATCTGCTTTTCTGCCTACATTCCTCCCTTTTTCCTTTCCTTCTTTCTTCCATTCCTCTCCTCTCCTTCTTCCCATCCTTCCTCTCTTTTTTCCTTCCTTCTTTCTTTCTTTCTTTCTTTCTTTCTTTCCTTTCCTTTCTTTTTTCTTCTCTCTCTCTCTCTCTCTCTCTCTCTCTCTCTCTCTCTCTCTCTCTAATTTATTTCATTAGGTTAGAAGTCTTCTGGTGAAGAAACTACTTTTTTCAATGTAGTTCAGCATCTGCTATTAAATATATACTGTTAATAGTTGAAATAACTGGGTTAAAATTTCAGTCCTGCCATTTTCTACATGTGTTATCTTAGGAAAGTCACTTATGCTATCTGGAAAGTTTTCTGTGACATTGAGAGATTAAATATTCCAAATCTCCTTGAGTCTATGGGGCTATGATGCCTTTCAAGTATCTGGCTTAATGCTGTTTAAAATCTTAACATATCATTTTTTTTAGAGTTTTCTGACAAAAGTAAATAAAGAAAAGATGTCTTACCAATGCACAGTAAATAGGCAGTAGGAGAGACTATTGCTTATAACCATTATACTCCAATAGTTTAATGCTCTCAACAATTTCAAGAACTTCTTCCAAACATATGAATTTCAAACCAACCTTACCAGGCAATCCCGGAGGAGATTGGTCCACATCCTTTCACAAATAGGCCACGGGGGGAAGCGATTCAACATGATGGATTTCCCGCCTTGAGTTCTCTTTAAATTGTGTAAATAACAAATGAGCTATACAGTTGAATAGAATTAGGGAATTCTATTCAGGTTTTATATAAAAAATTCAGAAAATAAATTAATGTATTATACCTTTACTAAGAGGTTTTCCGCATTCAGAGCAGAAAGTGTTCCAGTGGGATTCTATAAGCTTCAATAATTACTCTCTATTTCAGGATTCCTCACTGGTTTTCTCGTTCTCTTGTTCACTTCATATACAGATATCTACTTATGTATTCCTTCTCTGTACCTGTGTCCTTGATCCCATTTACTCTCATTTTTTTTCTTTGAACTTGCTTCATCAATGATCCTCTTCCTTGCATCTTTAGTCAATATTTTTCCTTTCCCCAATACATGGGTATCACTCAGGACACTTTTGCTGGGACCTTACTTCTTGATTTTCTATGCCTTTCCAACAATCTCATCATCCAGTGCTTTCAACTAAATAGTTCCTGTCTTTCCTCCTATTTCTATTTCTTCTACAACCCAATAGATTGTATTCCATGCAAATTGGTCATATAGCTGCTCCTTAAATCCCTGCCATACTTTCTCACTTCCATCATTTTGGACACATCATTCACTCTGAAATGTTATTTCATTGTAGCCATCATCAGTGTGGAAGAATCAAGGAACTTCTCAGTAAAACTATTTGCTTCTCTCCTCCCTTATATTGCAGTTACACTGCTTTCCCTGTTGTATTAAAAAAGATTCAATATATGATGTGCCAGGTGTATTCTATGAACAATGCAGAATTGTAGTAGCTCAAAAGAAATCTGAAATTTACACATGTAGAGACATCTCCACTCTAAATGTTCACATGAACTATTTATGTCTGCCTTGTGGTAAAGGCTTCCGAGATCAGATTAGTCTGATCAACCACATTCAGACACACACTGTTGGTTGACCCCAAAATAGTGATTTCATTTTCATCCTCTTCAAGAACAAAGGACAGCCAACTAATACCTATCCACTTGGAAAATGAAATGAACATACAGTACTATATAATATCTCTCTAACTAACCTCATTTCCTGACGAGAATTTTGCCAGAATTAATGCAATATCTGTGAAAGACTGATAAAAGGATATCTATGAAATGAAATTATTTCCTACATCAAGAAAGTCTTTAAATTAGGTAAAGCTAGATCTTCATCATTTTCTGAAGTCATGAAAGAGAAACTAAAAAAAGAGAGGAAGCATACAAGTGGAAAAAAGAATGGGATATGATTAAAATGAATTAAAAATATTGAATACCTCATTTGGGCAAGATGTTCTAGGGTTACAGATAAGTCTAAATTTTAGAAAGTTTCTTAGAATGTACAATTTTGCCAGAAGAAAAATCAAAATCATTTTTAGAATTATTTTTAAAAAAACAGTGGATCTTGGAGTCAGAGGATTTGATTTCAAATCCTAGCTCTGGTTTTTAACCTGTGTGATTATAGATAAATCAGTGAATCTCTCTGGGCTTCCATTTCTTATCTATCAGAAAATAAAGTGTTGAACTAGATGATCTCTAATCTTCCTTATTATACTAAACCCATGATATTATTGTAATTCTTATTTAACATATTCATTGGTGAGGGCTTCTCAATTATATCATTTAGAAACCAAACAAAGGTAGAACCTGAGAATGTCTATATCTAGTCCTTCTCTGACATACTTTATAAGATCTAGGGTTCCCCAGACTTGAAATGAAAATTTCATGCATAAGGGCAAAGAGAGAAAAATCTGGATTTTTTCAACAGCTTGCTGGTTGATTCACATACAAGATCCTTTCGGTCTTGTTATTGCATTCTGTCATCTACTCAGCTTCTAATGATTTACTTAAAGCACAGGTTTAACCACATTATCCCCTCTACTCAATAAATTCCAATTACTCCCTATCACCTTGAGAATCATATTAATATCCTTTGTTTGGTAAACAAAGCTCCACATAACCTAGAACTTTCTCTCCCCCATCCCCCATACAGTCTTTGTACCTTACATCTCCCACAAACTTCATCCAGCAATACTATTATCCTAGGTGTTCCTGGAACAAGATATTATATACACACACACATATTTATATCTATCTATATAGATATATATACACATGTGCATGTATATATTTATATTTATATATATTAAAACCTATCAAGTTATTCCTATTAATCCTTTATATAATTTATTCAGATAATTGATCACATGTCTCCACACTAAGGAATTTTTTTTTTGCCTTTTTATCCTCAACCTTTAGCACAATGCCAGACACATAGTTGAGTACTTAATAAACATTTATTGTTTGACTGGCTTGCAGAAAACCAATCACTTAGGGTGAAATGGAAGGCTTAGGATAGTGAATAGCTATAGTAGAGATGAAGTTGGAAGTGTAGTTTGGGATCAACTTGTGGAATGTATTATGGAAAGTATCGTACAACTAACATTGTAAGGGGAGTATATAAATAACAGAAGAATTTTATAGCATATTTTCAATCTTGGTTCATATTTAGCTTTGAAACTCTGAATACTCCTTCCCAAATCCCTTTTTTCTTTTCAATTCTCTTCTCTTTTAAATTTCTTATCCTTTTTAATCTCCAGGGACTTCCTCTTACCAGCACCACTTTCATGGTACCCAGATACGTGTGACAGACAATGGAACACAAGTGAATCGAGGCAGCCAGTTGAAATGACTGATTTCTGAAATGTCTCTATTTGTTATCTAAATTGCAGGTTGTTCTTCTTGGCCAGAGATGGCTGACAGTGAGCTCAGCCCATGTACAGAGCATCCTCCAAAATGACATGTGCACGTTGCTTTCATTAGAGCCGGAGGTGTCATTATCTCTGGGGCCAACATAGTAAATATGGTGATTATATGCATCCCTTGGGATTTATGGTTGACAGCCGAGTTGGGCTGAGCTAAGGAGTTCTGGCCAGAGCATGGATGGAAGTGACAGTACAACAGATCTGGGACCCCCTCAGGAAGCAAGCAAAAGCATGTAGTGTGAAGCAATCTGGGTAGACCTGATGAAAAGCATTACAAATTAGATTTGGAAATCCCTTTGCTTATAGAATATGTTTAACTCCATTGGCTCTATAGTGTATTTCTGGCATGGAATTAAATATTAACAATAAAAATCACTGAATGCATATTGTTACTATCAATATCAACATGAAATGTTGTAAGCTTATTCTGGTTTATCAGATATAATAGCTGCTGGTATGTTTTTGATTTTTTTGATAACAAAATTTAGATCTGAGAAGGGTTTTAGAGATCACTTAGTTCTTTCTTTTTTTAAAAACAAATGAGGAAACTGAGACCTTGAGTGAACAAGTAATTTGCCCAATTTCAAATATGTACTAAGCATCAGAGTCAAATATTCAACCCAAGTCCTCTGACTTTTAAAATTCAGTGCTCATTTATGTGTAAATATTTGTTGATGCATCCATGGGAATATATGTGTATATATATATATATATATATATATATATATATGCAAAATACACATATGAATATAATTTATATAATATATTCTGTGTGATATATCATATACTTAACTTATATGACCAAATTCTAATATTGACCTTCTTTCTTGACTAGTCATTGAGGAATTTTAAAAAATTCAAATCATCTCAATTTCTGGGTAAAACCTTCCTTTAGTGTCTGAATCAGACATTAATGAACCTCAAATTTGCCAGTCTCTGTTGTCATAAATATGCTAATACATACAATGATAAAATCAGTAACTCTTTACTAGGTCACATAGAGTACATGAGATTTTGTTAGACTATGATAACAAAGACCATTAGGAATAAGGAGATGATATTTTAATCCCTGATTCCCACCTTTGTGAGATCAAACCTAGAGCTATGTTCAATTTTGTATACCACAACACAGGAAAACTTTTAATAAGTTAAAAAAATGTTGAAAGGAAGGCAAACAGAGTGGTGAAGAGCACTAAGTTTATGTGAAATGAAGATTAAATGAATGTGTTTAATTTTTATAATTAAGTTGTCCTCAAGCACTTGAAAGGCTGTCAAGTGGAAGAGGGAGCACATAAAAATCCCTCTGTCGAGAGAGGGCAGAACTACAAGCAAGGGGATGATGTTTCAGAGAAGCAAATTTAGTTTTGGCATTTAGAGAAAAATTACTAATAATTAGAGCTATCAAGATGTGTGATAGATTTTTCTCTGTACAGTTATCTCTTTCTCATTGTAGGAATTAGGGGCAATCTAGAAAATTCATGAAAAAGTTTTGACCCTGCTTTCATACTAGAGACAAAGTATGAATTATTACATTAAAAGATGAAATGGTTGATATTATACAATACTATACATTTATTTTATGGATTTTTGAGTTTTTAAACTTTTTCTGTCTCATCTGCTGACCTTTGTATGTTATTTGTGACTTCTGTAAAATTTCCCCCAAATCTTCATTTTTTTTTTCTTATGATGACCCTCCATATAGAAAACAGTAAAGAGAGAAAGTTGCAATATGGAAGGGATAAATTAGATAGTAGTTCCTCCTCATTGGAGATCTTTTCTAACAGAGGTGGTGTGAATGGTTTTCTGGCATGTTACAGTGGGAAATATTTTCTGGTTGTTCTTTATGGCCATGGAAATTCTTCCAACTCTTACACTGTATGATTCTGTGACATATTATCTGAGCCAAGACAAAGAAACTGAGGATTAGAGAAATTAACTGATATCACTGCAGTCACAGAGTTATTTAGAGTCAGAGGTAGGATTTGCACCCAGGTCTTCCTGCCTTCAAATGCAATACTCTACATCACTCCATCATTCTGCCCATCAATACTTTGTACTAAATGGTTCAAAGGGTCAGATGAGACAGTGTATGTGGACAGGTCGTCTACTTCATTGTTCCCTTTGCTTGGGAATTGAGAAACAGGACAAATTTTTAGCTCTGTATTTTATAAGTTCCTGCCAGGCTCACTGGAAGTCAAGAAGGTATACCTTGTTCAATTCAGTCATCCTGTGATTGAACCAGAAATAAAACACAAGACTCTACAAAAGAATGTCTATACTTGTCTGTGACTGTCTAAGATGTTTGCCTCTAGGTATTCACCTGTAGAAAGCCATTTAAAGTTAGCACAAAGGAGAATGGTAAGAAATAAAGATATGTTTGAGAATAACAATACTAAGAAAGCATTTTCTATTTTCTTTTACACTAGGAATGATATAGATGAACCCTCTATCCACATTTCTCCAACCTTTGCCCAACACTAATTAGAGCATTCTCTGTGTAGAGGAATGGGGAAATACAAAATTTAGGTAAGATGAGGTAATCATGGAGCTTATGATTTAATTAATTAAATAGATTAATTAGTTGAATGGGTATTAGTCAATAAGAATTTTTTAAAAGCATTTTCTCTGGGGATAGAAAGAAAAAGAAAAAGCAGACCCTGCCCTCAGGAAGCTTATATTCTAATAGGGATGGGAGGGGGCAACATACATAAATCAGAAAATACAACATAAATAAAAAGTAGATAGAAGATAACATTAGAATGTTAGCTTCTGAGTGGAACCAGTCTCCTAATGAAGGTGGTTAAGTAGTCTTAAAATTACAAGATAAATGAAGTGGAAGGTAATAAAACAAAGTACAATGGGAAGTCTAAATGAGAATATCCCAAGGAATTACAGCATTTGAATTGCATTCAAAAGGATAGATAGGAATTAACAAAGTTGAGGGGTGGTATTTCAGACTCTAACAACAGTTTAATAAAAAACAAAAAGACTGAGAATCACAGGATCTTTTTGCTTGACCAATAGTCATTCAGACTATTTGTAGTATGGATTGTATGGAGGGGAATTATATGCAATAAGGCTAGAAAAGTTGGTGTGCATAAGATAATGGAGTTTCTGGATGTCATACAGAGAAAAGTGAACTTTATTAAAAGTGAACTATGAACAATTTTGAGCAAAGTAGTGTCATCATATCTATGTAAAAAGTGAAATTAATTTACAAGAAGGATGGATTAGAGGGAGCAATTGTAGTTGGGGAGAGTATTGTCATTGTCCAGGAGGTTAGAAATAAAGGCCAGATGGTGGCAGGATTTTGGCAATGGAGAAAAAAGGGAGAGATGTAACGGAGGTGAATTTGCTTGAATCAACTGCTGTAATCACTTCTGTGCAACTCTATTCTTGATTCTCAACCCATAGAACTCTATCCCTTTAATGAGGTAGCCTGAGGTAGTGGAAAAATTACTAGACTTGAGTTTTGATTGGGATATTTAGTAGCTCCACAGTCATGGACAAGTTATTTAACTTCTCTAGGCCTCAAATTCCTGATATATAAAATGATGGGATGGAACTAGATGACCTAAAATAAAAGATCTTTCTGGCTCTAAGTATTGTGATCTTATGAACTCTCTCTCTCTCTCTCTCTCTCTCTCACACACACATACACATATACAAAATGTAGTTAAAAGAGCTCTGGATTTGTTAATAGATGACTTTATTTTGAATCTCAGCTGAACTACCTACTACCTTTGTGAACTTGAGCCAGTCCCTTCTCCTCTAGGCTTTGATTTTCTCATCTGTACTTTGAGGAGGTTCAGCTTCTTGTTTTGTAGTTTCAGCTCTATCTGACTCTGGAAAACCCACTTTGGTTTTTCTTAGCAAAAATGCAAGAGTGGTTTGCCATTTCCTTCTCCAACTCTCTTTTATGGATGAAGAAACTGAAGCAGACTGGATTAAAAAACTTGCCCAGCTAGTAATTATCTGAAACTCTATCTGAGCTCAGATCTTCCTGACTGCAAACCCTTTACTTTATCCACAACTCAATCAACTGTCCAGACTCTAGTTGGTCATTAAGGTACTTATAATCCTAGACCTAACTTTCCAATTCCAGAAGGGCAGAAACCACATTTTCTTCTTGGGAATACTGCTCTAACATGTTTCTACTTTGCACATAAAAATTCAATAAATATTTGAGAATGAAACAGTTTTGTTTTGCTTCTTAAATATCAAATCCCCAGCCGTTCTTGCTATGTGGTTTCCTTTTATGGATATAAAGGATTCATTTGGCATAATTTTGCTTAGAAAATCTAGGTATATAAGCAACTGCTGTTATCAAGAAGTTCCATGCCATTCTCCATTGAAGAGACTTTTTTATTCTGAAGATTTTGCATGTTTTGATCAAGGATGCGTAGATCAGAAGCTAACACTATGTAATAATATCAACCTTCAAGACTACATAATAAAAACCAGTAGCCTTTTGGCAAGGAGGGAAAAAAAAAAGCTGGGTTTTTGTTTTTTAGGGTTTTTATTTCATTTTATCATCCCAATTATCCCTTTAGGCAGCTGGTGGATAGCATGCCTGGTCTGGAATTAGCAAGACCTGAATTCAAATCCAGTCGTAGAAACTTACAAGTAGTTGTGACCATCTGTAAGTCATCTAACTCTTTTGACCTCAGTTTCCTCATCTGTAAAAATAGTTAAGAGAAGCAAATGGAATCGCTCCAGTATATTTGCCATGAAAACTCAAATGGGTTCATGAAGAGTTGGATACAACTAAAACAACTGAATAACAAATTATCCTATGAGGTAGATGTTTTAATTTTCAGAGTGGAGAGAGTATGGAGTGAAGGAAAAGAAATAAAGTGGGATATCATTGGCACTTACCATGAGAGTAACCTTGGAGTTCTAAGAAATACTATCACACAGCCAGTATATGTCAGAGGTAAGACTTGAATCTGGGTGTTCCTAATTCCAAGGCAGGCTACTGTGCTGCTATTAACTGGATTTACTGATAAAAAAATTGAGCCTTGGTGAGGCTAAGTGAATAACCTAAGTATCTGTGGAAGAATTCAAACATATGTCTTTATGATTACACAACTAGCACTCTGTTATTCTATGGTGATTTTAGACAGGTAGGTGCATATACTTAGAAAATAAAGAATTGCATTCCTATTTGTATATTATACATATACATTTGCAATACTATAGATGTACCCACAGATCTGTGTTTCCTTAGCAAGGAAGAATTTATAGACTGAATTGGGTAGGTGGAATTGTTGTCTTTTGGGCAGATAATGAAAACTTCCCTGGAAGTTTAGACATTTACAAAATATGGAAATACTTTTCCCTTTATTGGGTATTCCATTTCTTGAGTCCAAAAAAGGTTTTACTTTATCTAACAAGCCTTCATGTTTTTGCAAAATGAGTTTAATTTTGGAAGGAACATCATGTGTAGGATGTTATATTTAGAGTTGAAAGATCAATTTCAGTAGTTTAACCTCTTCATTGTATAGAAGAGGAAACCAAAGTCTTCAGAGGTTGAATGACTTGTGAGAAGATTAGAATTGATCCTTAATCATTTTCTTATTGATCTTATTTACAAGTGATTGATTTTGTCCAGTAACTGCTTTTATTCTGTAACTCCTTAAAGGACAATTCTTTGTCTCTGAACATAGTTCAAGGGTTCAGCTGCCCTGTAATAGGCTATGTTTAAAAATGCTGTTCTCCTGCTCAATAAATTTTACTAATCTTGAGGAAGGTGTGGGAAAGCAAGGGAGTTTGGAATTGGTATCTTTAAGTCACAAAGTCATCCTTCCAGGATGTCTGGTTAATTTTATTAATGGGTAGACTTCAGAAAAGCCTGAAAAGACTTACTTGAACTGATGCTGATTGAAGTGAATAGAACCAGAGAACTCTGTACACAGTAATAGCATCATTGGTTGATGATCAAGTAGGATGGACTTAGTTCTCCTGAGCAGTACAACAAAGACAACTCTAAAGGACTTCCATTGGAAAATGGCATCCACACTCAAAAAAAGAATTATGGAATCTGAATGGAGAATAAAGCACAGTATTTTTCATTTAAAAACTATGTTGTATGTTGTATATTTTTAAACTCTCATGTCTTTTATTCCCTTTTGTTCTGATTCTTCTAATATGGAAATATGTTTAACATATCTAACAAATCAGATTACGTGCTGTCAAGGGGAGGGAAGAAGGAAGTGAGAGGAAGAAAAATGTGAAAATCAAAATCTTATAAAAATGAATGCTAAAAACCTATCAGTATATATTTGTAATAATAAAATATTTAATCTAAAAAATAAAAAAAGAAAGTATAAGAAAGATTAAAAAATAAAAAGGGATGTCTGCTTTATGGTTCAAAAGGCTAGGCCATCATGTCATGCACTTCTTAATCTTATGAGAAAAGAAAAGGACCTCATTGCTCACCCCCATTACCAAACTTCCAAACAATCATACTGTTCCTTGCACCTCAACTTTTAAAGGAGTCATGCTGCTCTTGATTGTATAATGTCATCTACCCTCTTCTATTCTTTATTTTGTACTTTATAAACCCTTTAGAAAGGAAACTATTCTTTTGCTTGGAGTCTTTGGCATTAATGGAGGCAAGCCACAGATACCATGCCCCTGCTTTTAAATGTTATCTTCTGTGTTCTGCCTCAATTTACCAATTTGTTAAAATTTAATTATTGCACTTATTTAAGGTTACCCAGGCAGTAAGTGGCCAAGGTGGGATAATTGTCCCATAGATCCCTCCCACATATTATTCCAGGGACTTAGGAGAACATTTTCCCTTTCTTTTTTTTTACTGCTGTTGATAGATATTTTTTATTCCATTTCCCCTTCCCAATATTTCTTCTTAATTACTATCATCTCACCTATATCTGTGAATAACTATGCCCTTTATTATTCCCTTGTTCGCCCCACTCTGACATGCTTATTATCCATGCTACCTTTATGCCTATCATTTTCTGTTTGCTTACACTTCTGTAACATACATTATTAAATCTACCTGGGGGGATACCAAGTAAACTCACTGAAAGGTAAGCAATATAAGAAATAAAAATATCACAAAGTAGAAAATTATAGGAAACAAAAGAAGTGGAATAAATAAGAAAGACTATAGGACATTAGAGGACTGAAGGTAGGCTCCTTAAGAACAAGAAATCTATCTCATATATCCTTAGGCTCAAGAGTACTTGATATAGGGACATGTTAAGTACATAGTATGTGACTAAAATATTTGTTTACCAATTGCAGAACTACCAACACTCCATAATGAAGTAGCATAAAAATTACATTAATGATTTCATTAGTGCAATATTAGAATAGCAAAGTTGCTGCAAAAAGTGAATAGTTCGATATCTCCACTATTTTGGGTCCACTATTCTACATAGGCTATTTTGTAGTCAGTCACAATTCTTAATCAAATGATCCAGAAGTAAAAGGGAAAGTCTGAACAACAAAAAGTTTTGCTAATGATCCTACAACCTTCAGAGGCTAAAGGTTAAGCTTGTATTTCACAGGGACTGAGTGGCTCATGGAACTGGTAATGGGATGTAAAGCTGTTCACCTCTGGATTGGCAATTTGAATCCTGGCCAAGTGGAGAAACAGGGTGAACTCAGTGTGTTGGTCATGGAGCACTGAGTCTTTCACCTTTGAGTCAACAGATCAAATTCAGCACAGTTCACTAGGACTTGCCTTACCATTATTACGGTAATTGCTAAATAGACTAGGAAACAAGTTATGCTTAGTGCAGTTGTTAAGAGAGAGAATATTTATTCATTATAAAATCACCATTCCAAAACCAGATAATTTTAGCTAATAATGACATGAAGCAAATGTAGAATTCCAGCAATTCCTTAATGGTAGTTCCTGGCAGATAAGGGACAAGATATAATCATTCTAGGTCATTTATCAGGGTATTGACTGAGGACCCACTATGCAATAGGCAATCTTGGCTGTAGAAAAAGAGGGAAAAAAAGAACAAGACTATCACTGTCCTCAATACATTTAACTTCTAATTAGAGAGAACTAAAAATATACATGTATATGAAAAAACCTCAAGAATAAGCTCATAACAACCTATCATCTTAGGCTACATTAAAACATTAAATTTTATTATGTTTTGTTTTTACATTATAGACTTACAAAAATCTCTTGAAATAAAACAAATAAATTAAGTAAAATTTAAAATACAATGAGCAAATCTGAAAGTTCATGAAACATTATTCATAGCACCTCACTTCTTGATTTTAATTACTTTTTAAAAATGAGGATATCTATTTTCTCCTTCTTCTACTTTCCATGCCATTGAGAGACAAAAGGAAAAATGAATTCTTGTGCAAATATGCATAGCCAAACAAAACAATGCCCTCATTGGTTATACATAAAAATATGTTTTTGTGCCCTAAATCTATTGCTTCTCCGTCATGAGATGGATAATATGCTTTATCATTGGTTCTTTGCAATCATGGATAGCCATTGCATTAAACATAGTTCTTTTATAGTTGTTGGGCTTTATGATACTATGGTTATTTATTTATTTGTTTGTTTGTTTAATTATTTATTCATTCCTTCATTTAATTTTATTTAAGGCAATGCAGTTAAGAATGACTTGCCCAAGGCCACAGAGCTAGACAATTATTTAGTGTCTGAGGTCGAATTTGAACTCAGGTTCTCCTGACTGCAGGGCCAGTGCCCTATCCACTGTGCCATCCAGCTGCTCCAATACTCTTGTTATTGTGTAACTTCTTTTCCTGCTGCTGGTCATATTATTCATCATCAGTTTCTAAACATCTTCAAAATCATTCATTTTTATAATACTGATATTTTAGGATAAATTGTTCCTTGGGTTCTGTTCATTTTATCATAAATTCATAATTTTATAAAAATCTCCAAAATTGCTTTTTCTAGATAGATGCTATGATTTAAAATTGGTTTTACTTTTTTCACTCTGTATCACTCCAAGTCTTTGATATCATCTAGTTTTTTCATCACATTTCATATACCTCAATTTATTCAGTGATTCCTCAAATGATGGACATCGTTTTAGTTTCCAGTTCCCCACCCCCTCCAAAATAAAGGGAATGGAATTTCTAGGACTAAGGAGTTAATAGTCTCAATTTACTTGGAATTCTCATGTCTAGTTCTGTCATGTTTTCATTGTTCAGTTATAGCTGACAATTCATTATCCCATTCTGGATTTTCTTGGCAAAGATACTGTAGTGATTTGTTATTTCCTTCCAGCTCATTTTACAAATGAGGAAATGGAGACATAGAGTTAAGTGATTGTCCCAGCATTATACAGTGTCTATGGTCAGATTTAAATTCACGCCCAGTACTCTATTCACTATTACTTAACTGCTTGTCAGAAACAGTATTAATAAATCAAAAGTATCCAAAGGAGGATCAGAATTGTAGGGGATTTTAAAACCATGCAATGTGAGGATGCTTATCTTGGTGAATAAGAAAAAACAACTACAAGAAAACAGCATAATATGGAAGAAAGAGCCCTATATTTAAATTTAGAGTATTTTAGTTTATGTCTAGTTCTTTACTTGATATCTTTTCAAATCTTGGTCAACTTGTTTTATCTTTCTATACTCTGATTGGAATAACTGATATGTAAGGTCCTTTGAAGGCCCTTAATCTCTGATACACTGATATGGAATGGTGATGTGATGACTGACTTCAAGAATCAGAAGAGCTGTTATGGGGAAGTCAGATGAGATTTGTTCTGGTTGAACTGAAGGCAAAAATTAGGACCAAAGAGATGAAGTTACACAGAGACATGTTTAAAGCTAATATAAGTAAAACCTTCCTATTAATTAGAACTGATGAAATAGAAAAGTGGAACTGGCTGCCTAGGCAGACAGTGAGTTCTCTACGACTGAAGACTTTTATGCCAAGTAGTTGGACGATCTTAGGAGGTTGGAAAGGGAATTCATACTTTATGTAGAGTTGGACTAGATGAGATCTGTAGCTTCCATCCTGGGAGCAGCATGGTACAGCGAAAAGCACATTGATGGTGGAGTCACAGGACCTTAGCTTTCAACACATTTGTGAACTTGGGTAAGTTGCTTCTAACTTCCTTCCACCTCCATTTCTTCTTCTTCTAAAAGGTGAGGAGATTGGACTAAATGACTTGTGCTGTCCCTTTGCAAAAAAACAAGGTAGACCAATTTAAATTATTGTCGAAGGAATGCTGGGATGTTAGTGAAATATGATGGGAATGGTTCCTTAAGGATGGTTTCCTGGAGAAGCTAGATAAAGAAAATTTTATTTATACCTTTTACCCTCAACCCTTATATATTGTTGAACCTTACCTTTCAAGCCACATAAGGAAATTTGATTTTAATTTGTACTGGGATGACCAAAGGTGATCATCTCAGTGACTAGGATAATCTCTGAATCCCTGATGTGGTATTTCATCATCCCTCTCCTAAAAGAGCCAGGGATGTGCTGGAACCAGTTCCTCTTGACTCATGAGAGCTGACTGTTAAATTTTCATTGTGAACACTTAAACTTCTGAGAAATATCAGCAATTGATATTTTGACTTTTTTGGTTGTCAGAATAAATACTAATGAATCAAATTAAAATTTTAAAATAGGTTATATTCATTTTTTGGAAAGCCTGTGGTTAAACATTTTGCCAGACCAACATTAGAAGAGATGTTATTTTCCCTACCACCTCCCACTTAGTAAATATTTATTTTCAAAACTACCCTAGAGTTTTAGACTAGATTTACAATTTCCTTATAAACTGTTTCAGCTTGAAACCTATGTGTTATCTGTGGTCTGACCTAGATTTAATTCAAAGACCTGGAGTGGTCCCACTAAGAACTGATCAACTGAATATTTGGTTACCACCCCAGGAGGTATCTGCATTCCCAGGGCAATGGCAGAACTCTACTACAGTGATTCCCTTTCCAGTATAGTTAAATAGAAAAAAAGAAGTGGAAAAATTTGATTGCACTATTCTCTCTTTCCTGTTGTAATTTTTGGAGACAAAGAGGTCTGAAGCTTTCTTTAATCTACAAACAGTTCTTCACTTCACCAGGAATCAGTCCCTCAGCTTTTTAGTTTTGTTCCCATTTTTTAGTTTAAGAATGGAAGAGTAGGTATACTTTCAAAACCTTAAATCAGAACAATTAAAATTCTTTGTGCCCTTTAACTACCACAATTTGTTGTTCAGTCATTTTTAGTTAGGCCCACATTTGGGGTTTTCTTGGCAAAGATTCTGGAGAGGTTTGTCAGTTCTTCCTCCATATCATTTTATAGATGAGAAAACTGAGACAAACAGGGTTAAATGACAGGGTCACAAAGCTATTAAGTGTCTGAGGCTGGATTTGAACTCAGGAAGAAGCATCTTCCTAACTTCAAACCCAGCACTATCCACTGTGCTATCTATTGCCCAAATATCACAGCTGAAATGTCATATTTTAAACAATTGACCACTCAACTTTTTTTACATCTCCTTACTTTGTGCCAATCTCTATGCTAGTTGCAACTAATGCATGGATATGTCTGTGTGTATATTTTGAACTCTACTTACAGAAAGAAAAACAAAGAGACAAAGAGAGAAAAAAATAGAACTGTGGTCTACAAAGTGCTTAAGATGAAAACCATACCATCTGGGAATGGTGACACCAGGGTGATTTGTGGTCTTTCTAACACCTGTATGAACAACATAGGTGGTAAATGTTGGCAGTGACACAAAGCTTCTTGGTTTGTGTCTATAAGCTCCTGAATATAAAAGCAAGAGGGAAAACAGATTTCAATTATCCTATCAAAGGTGCACATGGATTTGGAAGGGAGAAGCATTCTATTAGTGTTAGAGTGGTGAGTGTTTTTCAAAATAGCCTTGGATCCCAATTAGATCACTGTGCCTGGCAAGGTTTTCTCAGATTTCTTTGTTTTTGGTTATCTTTACCAATCTGATCCAGGAATACATGAAAAGAACTTTGCATTCCTCTGCTTATGTGGCCAGATGGTTAATACCCCAGCACCATTAGCCCACAAAGGATTTTACACAGGGATGACAGCCAATAGGCTTGCCATCCTGCTGTGCTTTTCTAATGGATAAATTTCATCTGTTGGGGTGGGGGGTACTGTTTAAACTATTATAGTGACATGGGGGAAAGTCAGAATTATTCCCTTGAGTTGAAAAGAAAAATCATCAAGGTTTCCATAAGTAAAAACACAGATATAATCCAAACCCTGATAGGAAAGAATGTTACAATTGTAATTTCCAATATAAAAGGAGAATCATAAATTATCATGGTCATGATATACCAAGCTGCAACACTATCTCACAACACACAGGTACACACACACATACAAATACTGGAAGCAAGGCATTTTACAGCTGAAATATAGAGTTGGCTGGCCATTTTGTTTAAGATAATGAGGATTAGAAAAGTGAATTTTCATCTTAGCCTGTTCATCTCAAGATGTTGACAAAATATGAGTCCCCTAGCAGATAGACCCAGAGAGCCCTTGTTCATCCCCATTCATCACAGATCCTGTATTTGTTTTTAGATGCAGTGGAAGATCCAGAATGTCTGAGAGTATCATGGGTCTGCCATACTCCTTTTTTCCCCTTACTCTGTATTATGCAATAAGATGTAGTCCTGGTGACAGAATGAAGGGATGTGGTTTTTAGGTATCATCCCCCCTTGACTTGCACATCATTTGCTCCTACAGAACTATGTGTGTTTCTGGAAGGAAAAGTTTTAAATATAAGCACATGAGCCAAAAAGAACACATGCTACTTAGCATGGGGAGAAAAGAAGTTGTGGAAATGCTGAAGAAGATAACAAGGAGTATATGCTGGAGAGTGGAGGGATAAGGAGTGGAAGGAATGACTATGAGTCAGCAGTGAGTTTTCTTTATTGCCCTTCATCCCAAGTAATTTCCTTGATCTTACTAAAGAAACAAACACTGAAGGAGAAGAAAATGATGAAAATTCTGCAGTCAACTAGAATATTATTTTCTCCTCCTGTTATACTGTTCATACACTATTTTTGTAAAGCATAGTGATCCATCTGAGTGTCTTTCATTACTTTTCTTGCTTTCCCTCTTACTTGTCATCCCCTTCTCTTTTCTTTTTCTTCTCTCCTGGAAAAAATTAGAATTCCCCCAATTTCACATCAGATTTTCCCAGTGATACATTTTTTCAGCATTAAGTAATCAGCTACAGTTTTCTATTTTATAATCTGAAAACATTCTAGAACTTAGGCTTTCATTCATTTTGAGGCAGAGAGAGGTTCTGGCTTTTGGTTGATAGAGTTATAGCAAAGCTATCATGATTTTTATGGCTAATGCTAACCATGAACTTTTCTTAATTAAATACCCTGAATTTTTTAAAGACTATGATGTACTCAGGTTTGATTTTCCTCTCCAATTAAGTATTTTCTTAAAAAGAAGTTGCTGTCCTTCTTCATGGTGGCAGATACCAATATTCACTATGACCTTATTGAAATACATGCTGTTGTACTTTTTTTAATAACTGGGGCTGTGTCACAGTGAAATCTTTCCTAATAACTCAATTTTTCTTGAATGAGATCCAAGATGAGTATGACATATACTTATTCCCACAGTATACTGTGGGAATATTGTAGCATAATTTAGAAACAATAATGGTATTCCTATAGTTGTTTTTATCTAGTAGGACAGTTGGGACTCGGAATAATCATAGGGAATGGAATTTCAATCAAATTCTTCAGCTTCATTCCTGTCTAAGTTAATAAAGTTATTTTAGTCTCTTGCTTTTGTGAAGTTTTTCCATTGGCTAGAGTGAGAAAGTCACCAACAAGTCTTACATACCCAGGAAGCAAGCCCTGGGATTTCTTTTATCCTTAATCACCCCTTAAGAGTCAGAGATTTGATATATGATAGAATTTCAATTTCAAATCTTTGTGTATTTCTTCACCTGGCATTGTCCCTGTGCTAGTAATCTATGCAACTTTTGTCTTATGACCCCAAATATCAAAGAGTTCTCAACTCTGGAATATTGCATCTAAATCTATGCATAATCTGAAAAATGGGACAAGTTTAGATTAGGATTTCTACTGTGTGAAATGATTCACTATATAAAAAGTTGGGTATTGGCTTGATATCCTTATTATTTGTGGTGTGTTCATTCATTCAAGAACTATATTTTTGTTATATTCAGTCATTTGGATAAAGATAGCTAGATGGCATGGTGCATAGAACTGAATCTGTAGTCAAGAAAAACTGAGTGTAAATCTAGTTTCAGACACTAGCAATGTGACCTCTCTCTGTCTCATTCTTCTCATCTGTCAATGGAGAATAATAATAGCACCTATCTTTCTCAGATGAGAACAAAATGAAATAATAGTTATAAAAATATGTTCCTAATCTTAAATTGTCACCTATTATTATTCTTTGAAAGGTGGATAAGTACAAAGACCTTCCTTTCCCCAAAAGATTTTGTGGTTCTGTGATCTGAGAAGCAACTTCCTTCACATCCATCCTTGGCTTATTAGGAAATCTGTATGGTCTACATACTCTGATTCTGAGGAAGAAAACCAATTGTGGCAACCCATTCAAAATTGAGTGGGTTCTCTGTGGAGTCCAATAACTAGAAGGAAAGTAATGCTAGTACTGAAAGAAGGAGGAAACCCCTCAGATTATCCTGGTTAACTTAGAATCAGATCATCTAAGATCTGCTGATCTTCTTTGTGCTAGAATATTCATAAAATTATTTTATTAGGGATTCAAAGTAATTTATCAGAAGGTAAGAAAATCATTTAACCATACAGTATCCTAGCTGAATGGGCCTTAGAAATCATTTTGTGAAACCCTATCATTGTACAGTTTAGCAGACTGAAATCCAAAGAAATAGAGATTTATTGTAATCAGTCAGTGGAAGGATCAGGCCAGTTCAAACTCCCCATTCATTAGTGTACTGGAAGCAACTAAACAGATCTAGAAGGTAAATTGTTCATTTTCATGAATTTCACTTATGAAATTGACAAACCCTACAAATCAAGGCTCAATTTATTTTTATATTTATTGTTTAGACTTAAGAAAATAATTAAGAAAATTTCAATAATATATTCAAACTCAAATTCAAATTTTCAATAATATAAATCTGAGTGTATCATGAGTATATTTTTCCCCTGGAGACCTAATTGTCAGACATTAAATTGAAGCCCCCTTCTCCTAGTGCAGAACACCTTCAGATGTACTTAATAACCCACCCTTCTCCTAGTGTGTTAACACACCCTTCTCCTAGTGCAGTGCTCCTTCAGATGTACCATTTTATTACAAAATTATTTTCATAAAAATACTAAGACATTCTAAGATGGTATATATGTGTGGATATATAAGCCACACAAATAAAAGGTCTTTGAAGATTATTATCTATTGTCTAAGATTATAAAGGTTCCCTGAGGCCAAAAAAATTGAGAATTGCCAGTATAAAATCTAAAGAGATCAATGACTAGGGAAGGTATAGAGTGATACTTGAGACTCTAAAAAGTAGAAGGGAGAACTTTTAGCTGGCTCTAACAAGGAAACTTTCAAAAGTGACATTTACATTAAACCAACATATATTTTTTATTGTTATAGAGCACAAAGTTATGTGCTAGAAGAAAGAAAAAATACAGATAAGAGGCATTTTCTCCCTTTTATGGAATTCACAATCTAGTAGAGGGATGAGATAAATCCAGATCATTTTAATGTATATTGTTTCCTTTAGGAAATTAGGAAAACCAGTAGTGAAATTCCAAATTATAGCTAGGATTGTAGGAGAAAACAAACAAACAACATCAAATGCCAAACCTCCTGCTTTGGAGACAGAAAATTTGACTTAACGTTCAACTTTGATTTTTACTACTTGTTTGACCTTGGGCAAGTTATCATCTTTGGACCTCCGATTCCTTATCAATGAAAAGAGAACTAAATCAGTTCAATCTCTTAAGGTTTTCCTTCTAGTTCCAAGTCCTATAACTATGGTTTATGACTTCCCACTGAGCTCAGAATTGGATTTTTACATATTCCAGGGAAAGTTTAGTACATTACAAACTGTGTTCATTAATTCCAGGTGCTATAATGTTGCCACAAAATTACAGCTTTTAAGATCTAATTGTTAAGACTTTCAGGTGGTTCATGAAAACTGCAGTTGAGATTTGGAGGCACAAACAGGGTATTTATTGGTGATGTTCAGTCTGTGTTGGGTTTCAATAAGCACTGCCCCACCAAATGTCACTTGGATCTTGCCAACTGAATTGCTGGCCTTGGCCCAGTGTTGGGGCTGCTACAGAAGTGCCTTTTTTAACCCCCCCCCCCCCATCACCCCCCCCCCCCCCCATCAACAAACTTTAGTCCCTTTGTCAAGTTTAAATTTTGGTCTTTAGACATAGATAATTATCTGGAAATATAATTTGGGCAATTAATGATTAGGTTAACATAAGGTTATATACATAAAATTATAGGTTTAGCCATGACTTTGGGTGGTCACCTAATTCCTCACTTTACATAGCTGAGGACCAGGGAGATTGACTCATTTTCCCACAGTCACAGGTCTTTATGTCAAAGAGGCAGAAGTTGAACCCATCTTTTTATTTCAAATCTAGACCATGCTTCTTGTGAGATTTTCTTCCATTTTAATTTCCTCAGCTGTTACTTCTCGTTCAGTGTCACCTTTCCAGTCTAGTCCAGACCCTTGGCTGCCTTAGGCTCTTCCTAATGGAACAATCTTTGATTATATGTAGTAGTTTCCTTCAAGGGAAGCAAGACCTAAGTAGAATACAAAGTTTTAACATAGTTATTTCATTAGGTCTGGACAGATCAGGAAAGTCTTAGACATCTGAATTGTGCTTTACTGAGGAGTCAGTGTTATCCAGACGCAAAAGATGCCTAGCAAAGGAATTGATGCAGGGTGGAGGGAGGAAGGACAGATTTAGAATGTCATAATAGGAACTGGATTCATTCTAGCCTCTATCTCACTGTCTTCTCTTTGTAAATAACAAACAAGATGTATATTTTTTTGTTCAACATTCATTTATTCATTCAAACAACATTGATTTGCAATTTTTTTCAATTAATATTTGCTTTCACTTTTTCCTACTCTCCTATTGTGAAGGGAAAAAAATCCTTATAATAAAGACATATATGTGAGTCTATATGTTGTGTGTGTGTGTGTATACATATACATATACATGTATTCCTATATTGGTCATGTCAAAAAAATGTATGTCTCATTCAGCAATTTGAGTCCATCACCATTCTGTCAGGAGGGGTGTAGCATTCTTTATCATCAGTTCTCTTGAAACATAGTCAGCAAAAATTTATTAAATGTCTTTTTTGTGTCTAAGGTGCTGTATTTGGAGTTGATAATAATAATAACTATATTTTATATTGATGTGTTATTTCATAATTTTATATAAGCTTTATTAGATTATGTTATATTAGAATACTATATAATCTAGTATTCATAAAGCACTTGAGGCTTACAAAATCCTTCATAAATAAGTCATTTAACTCTCCCAACTACCCTGGAAGGTAAGAGCCATTATTTTCCCCATTTTACATATGGGGATACTGAGGGAGATGGTTAAATGGTCATACAGCTAAATGTCTGAGACTGAATTTTTCACTCAGGTCAAGTGATCTATCTATAACCTCCTAGCAACTTCATAAAGACCTTTGAAGAGATCTTGTTCTTAAGGGTCTTATAATCTAGTAGGGATGAGTAGGAAATGAATGTGCACTTAAAAGTTGGGAAAGCAAGATTTAGTTAAATATAAAGGAAAGGTATGGGCATGATGCAATTTAAAAAAAAATGAAGAGAATGAGAGCGATTCCTTCACCTTGAGGGAATAGGGATGAATTGAGGCACAGGCAAGGAAGAAGGAAAGTCTTCATGGAGATTTCCTGGCAGCCAAGCTAGACTTTGAGGGAAAAGAGGAAATTCAATAGATAAAGATAAGGAGCAGAGTTGGAGGAGGCACAGGGTACAGTTCCAGTATTGGTTACTGCATGAACAAAGGCTTACAGATGGGAAAGGGCAAGATGAAGACAAAATTAAGAGTCATCCAGTTTGACAAGCATAGAGATTTAGGAGGAGATGAGGGAGAGAAGATAAGGTTGGCACCTTATTGCAGATAGCCTGGAATGACAGAATCAGGAATTCTACATTCAAGGTCTATTTTTATAACTGGGACAATTGAACCATGGTGAGTGTGATTAGCTTGCCCAAAGTGCATAGCAAAGGTAGATTTTCAATTTAAATTCAGAATTCTTAGCTCTGAGTTAGTCACCAGTAACATTGAAGCCTAAAATAACAATCATATGCAGCTCATGTTTAAATAATTCTTTACAGTTTAAGAAAAAAACAAACACTTTCAATAGCCCCATGAGGGGAGGAATACATGTGTTATTATTCCTATTTTGCATATAAGAAAATTGAAGTTCAGGGAAACATTCTGAATTGTAATTCTTCATAGACATTTCAAACTCATCATTCCAAAACAGAATTCATTATCTTTTTCCTCCAAACTATGATCTTCTTTGAATTTCTCTATTATAGTCAAGGGGAGAGGTAGTTGACAAAGTGATAGAATGCTGGACTTGGAATCAGGAAGATTCATTTTCCTGAGTTCAAATCCAGACTTAGACACTTACAAACTGCAATCCAGTGATCCTGTTTGCCTCAGTTTCCTCATCTATAAAATGACCTAGAGAAATAAATGGCATACAGTTAAGTATTTTTGCCAAGAAAACTTGCAGAAATGACTCTAATGACTATAGGACAACAGCATTGCACTCAAGGACACTACTATTATCTCAACCACCCAGGCTTTACAACCCCCATGATAGCTAATGCCTTGCCAAATTTTGTCATTTTTTCTTTGCTATACCTCATACATGTCCTTTTCTTTCTAGTAATACAACTACCACTTTAGTTTAGTCCCTCATCACCTCTTGTAGAGATTATTGTAATAACTTTCTCATTGGATGCCCTTCCTTAAGTTGTTTCCCATTCCAATCTATTCTCCTCTTAGCTGCCAGTGTCCTTCCTAAAACACAATCCAGCTCACATCATATCATTCCTCAATAAACTCTAGTAGCTCTCTATTGCCTCAAGTATCAAATATAAAGTCCTCTTTTTGGCATTTAAAACAATTTCTACCCTGGCTTCTTCCTCCCTTGCCAGTCTTTAAAAATTTTATTCCTGTTCATGTACTTTATGATCCAGTTAAATTGGCATACTTGCTATCCCTCACAGATGATTCCATTTCTAGGTTCTATACCTTTGCTTTGCCTGTCCCTATTCCTAAAATTCTCTTCCTGTTATTCATTTACTTTTTGATTTCCCTTCCTCCAAGATTCTGCTTAGTTCTTATTTTCTGCAGAAGAACTCTCCAGGTCCTACTGGGTTACTAAAACTTTCCTCTCTCTCATATTTCACTTCTCAAATACTCTGTATATATCTTGCATATACTTAGCTATTTACATATTGCTCCATTTTCTTATTAGAAACTAAATCCCATGAGGGCTTAGAATATGGTTACTTTTCTTTGTATCCTTATCCCTTATCACTGTGAGCCAGAAGAAATGGACTTTGAGGTAAGAGGACTAAGGGACCTATCTGGATTCATTTTGGGTAAAGAAATCACTGACTCTCAGACTCAGGAGCATTAGAAAGGCTTAGATTTTAATTCATAGGTTACTGTAAAAATTCACAAGTTACCATAAAAACTTCATAAGTTGCTACAAAATGTTCACACATTACTACAAAAAAGCTTACAGGTTAGGTTCTTTGGAGAAACAGCAAAATAGTGAATTTCAGTAGCAGTAGTGAAGGTAAACAAAGAAGAAAGAGTCACAAGTTGGGTTGGTGAGAACATCAAGGACAATTAAGAGGGAAGAGTGTGAGAGAATATTTGGGGGATCATGCCTCCTACACAGGATCACAAACAACCAGGGGAATAGTAGAAAAGAATAAAGGGGTAGAGGATCACGGTACCCCAGAACCAGCCCCTACAAAGGAGGACAAGCAACTCAACTGAGAAGAGAGCAAGTTTTTAAGGAGGAAATAGGGATAGGTAGATGGGGACAGGCCAGAGATAGAATAGTTTAGATATATGTCAATAGGGGCATTAACTCAGAGAGCAGAGATAAGGTAACAGGTTTGATAGGGGCAGTCAGATGGGACAGTAGATAAGAGCACTAACTTTGGAATCAGGAGGACTGCAGTTCAAATCCATTCTCAGATACTGGGGAAGTCACTTAACCCTGATTGCCTCACATTCAGCACCATCTACAGTTGCCCTGATTCATATCTGGTCACTGGACTCTCTGGTGGACAAAGTGAGAATGGTAACTTAGAATAGCATTCGCCTCACTCAAATCAAATTCATGTGCTTGTCATGGCATCACCTCCCTAATGTCATGGTCTTTTTCAGGAAGGAATTTTGCACATCATCTTATTCATAGGGGCAGTAACTCAGAGAGCAGGCAGGAGATTATGAGAAGTATATAGATGAGAAGTAATAAGTCAAAAACTTAATCCTTTCAGGGTAAGGCAGGGATCCATTGTTTTGTTGATAGGGGCTTTCCAGCCTGGGGCAGGGATTTACTGAGCCCTTGCCAGGAACAGCAAGGTGCTTTATTTAAAAGTTTATTGACTTCTTCTCCTAACTTGAACAATGGGATGGGGAGGAGGGGGAAGGGAAGATACATGGTCAGTGCAGGAACAGATTAATAACTATGGAACATATTTCTCTGTCCAATATTTCCACTACTTCAACAGTGTCTAGAATATAAAAAGAGCTTGTTATCCTTGACCCAACCAAGACTGAATCTGAGATTTCCTCCAAGTGAGAGGCTCCCTTTGTGAAAATTCCCTCCATCAATGCAGTTCAGCAACCTAGCTATAAATTAGAATCTAAAAGAGTTGCCCAAAATTAAGTTACTTGCCTATGGTCACTCACAGTCTGGAAGTGTTGAGGCAACATATGAACTCTGATCACCTGAACCCAAGTCCCACTCTAACTAGCTGCTGCAATCCTCCCTGCTTTGCAAAGGGGTCCTTAGTAGTTCTTTCATTTCAATATGTGGTGGATACTAGTTTTTGATTTGGGGGTGTCCTCCTGTACTTGCTTTACTTCCTCATGTGTTTCAAGGCTACATTTATGCCAAATCTAAGAGACTGCCTTGCGAAATAAGCTCTCTTCCAAGATATCAAACACTAACATGAAAGGATCAGATCCATTGTGTGGGAAGCTGAGGTGTTAAAGTATTGCATACTGTCATCATTGTAATGTGTTAGTACAAATCTCCCTTGTATGTGATGGGATGTACGGTTCCATTTCTGTCAGCTACTGTTCTCTAAAGCAGTTTAATGGGATATTACAGTTTCCCTTGGGGCCCTTTGGAATGGATGAAGATTCTTTCAGAAGGATCTTTTTTTCCCCCTGAGGATTTCACTTGTTCCTGCTCATTCTCATTCTCTCAGCCTGCCCCCTGCTTAGTGTGAGCGGCAACTCCTGGGTCACCTCCACAGGAATCAGTTGTAATATCAAGAACAGAAAATCAGGACATTTGGCATGGGATTATTCCTGTGAATTCCATGGATCCATAAATATTCATTATTGATGAAGCCTTAGTGGTGGTTTAAAAACAACTATTTCTTCACCCCTACTAACTTCCTTTACTAAATGCACTTGATGATTCTTTTTGTCATCTTTTTTTTGATTTACTGCTTAGGTTTCTTTTCACTATAATGGAAGTTCACAGGTTGAATTGATTTCCTCTATCATGACTTCAGTGGTGATGGGTGGTGGAGTTAAAATTTATGACCAGATCATTCCCTAGCTTTACTTCACTTGCCTTCGAAAGACCTATAATAGAAAATAAAGGTTGGAGAGATTGTAACTCTAAGGTTGTGATCACAGATGAGCTTTGCAAAGATATTTTTGAGAATCATTTTGTCTGGCATGTAAGATGTGTTTGTTATATCCATATTTCCTAGGGCTGGTATCATCCATGTGTACCCACTTCTCTTCCTATTTCTCATCATGTCACTAGATTAAGATAGTTCCAAATATATTTCAAGTAAATTTACCTACAATTAAAAACATGATTTTTCTTACAAAAAATAAATTTGCAACTGTTGCTAATAAGGATAATAATTATAATTGTAATAATAATAATAATAATAATAGCACTATCAACAACTGACTTTTTTTTATACCTTTCCCCAGTTGGATAATATCAGATCCAGGAATACTTTCCTCCTTGCATTTACTCAGACAAGACACTATCTCTCAACTTCATGTCTTTTTATTGACTGTCTCCCAGGCTGGGAACTCTTTCTGTCCTCATCTCTGACTTATTTCTTTAGTTAAATCTCAGCTAAAAATCCCTCCTTCTATAAAGAAGCCATTCTTAACCCTGCTTAATGCTAGTGTCTCTTCTCCTTTGATTATCATTTATTCTATATGTAACTTTTTTGGGCATAATTTGCATATTGTCTCTCCTCTTAGGCTGAGAGCAAGTAGAGGCTACCCCCCCACCCTTGCCTTTCTTTATATTCTTAATGTTTAGCACAGTTCCTGTGCTAGGGATTTCATAAATCGTAGGGATGGTAGGGATTTCATAAATGATTGTTGATTTGACATTAAACAAATTATCTAATTTTTAATTTCACAAAGGCCCTGTGAAGTAGATATGACTCTTAATATCGTCCCCATTTTAAAGATGAGTGTGATGTATAAAAAGTTCAAAAGAGATAGTTTCTGTGTAGCTAATCTTTTCATTAATCATGATAGAAATAATTAATAAAAAAAAAGTCAGTGGCACTCCCAAATGCCAAACACCCCTTATGGAACCCACTCAACACTTAAATACTCTCAAAGAGTGAGTGGTCCCAATGTGGCAATCAACTCTGATTGATTAACAAGTCAAAAGGGAATGAATATTATAGTGAGAAGTAGTCTTATTTTAATGAGAGTCTGGGGAATGTGATTCTAATTATTCAGTCTAGGTCAAAGATTCATCAATGAGACCCAGAGGAATCTAGACAAAAGAGAGCTCACCTCATCTGAGACCTGGCTGAGTAGAACTCAGTGTAATAGGTCAGAATTCATCTTGATTAAATTCTTTGTATGATTCTTTAGTTGAATAGGGTCTTTCACCCAGGTTGGAAAGTCATGTACCCAGGATATTTGGATAGTCTCACCCATCAACAATACCCTTCAGAGACAGGCTTTTTTTTTTTTTTTTGCAAGGCAATGGGGTTAAGGCTTGCCCAAGGCCACACAGCTTGGTAATTATTAAGTATCTGAGGCCAGATTTGAACTCAGATACTCCTGAATCCAGGGCCGGTGCTCTATCCATTGCACCACCTAGCCGCCCCTTGTTTTTGTTTTTTTAGGTTTTTGCAAGGCAATGGGGTTAAGTGACTTGCCACAGGCCACACAGCTAGGTAATCATTAAATGTCTAAGACTAGATTTGAACTCAGGTACTCCTGACTCTAGGGCCGGTGCTCTATCCACTGTACCACCTAGCCAAAAATCCTGGTCCTAATTCACTAATTGATTACTAATGTGAAAGAGAAATAATCATTTGTTTCATGAGGAAACAGAGGCCCAGAAAGATTAGGCAAATTGTCCAATATCACACACTAGGTGAGTTATGGGGATTCATTTAACCATTTCACTGGATTCCTTTCCCACCTTTGACTCATAGACAGGCAGAGTGTCTTTTCACAGTTACTGAGGAGAACAAGGAAAGAGTCAAACTCAAGACAGGTGTATGGAAAGGTATTTTCCACGAGTTTTCTCTTGTGCCTCATTATGAACTGAAGAGATAAAGTTTTGTCACCCATTACAATGTCAGTGTGGTCATCTTAAAAATAACAGAGAGGCTGCAGAAATAAAATGTTATTCTTAACAGAATGGAAACCACATCTGAGGCCCAGCATAGTCACATTTACCAAAGAGGGAGGCAAAATGAGATATCTGGATTAGGGTCTCCATTGACTTTGGCATATGCTAGCAGGATTGCAATGATCTCTTCATAAGAATGGTTATAATTCTAAATGTGTTGCGTCTAAGATAAGACTCCAACATTTATTTATTTATTTTTCTGGCAGAGATTAAATCTTCTTCTTTCTGGCATCTATTATAGATCTCTAAAAAAATTCTGCCTGATGATAGAACTAGCTGATCATTCCAACTCATTGAACCAAGACATCATTTCTTTTGCTTTTGACAGAGAAACTGCCAAGTATTGCTGAATGTTGTTTTAAATATTTCATCTTTGTTTCTGAAATTGATCTCTGATCATGATTAATTAGTGACCAAAATGAACTGAAGTTGAAAAAGTACTATGTGTGGAATGAAGACTACATGAATAGTTCTCATTTTAGTACAAATATATAAGATATATAAAACCATCCATTTGGCCATTTGGTGAGGCATACTCTTGAATAGTGAAAGTCTCATTTAATTCTTTATGCTGATAAGATGATTATCCAACTCCTCAGAATATTATGTTTCTAGAATCAGTTGGTGAACCTGGACCTCATAAGATTATTGTGAAGATCAAGTGATAAAATATGTGAAATGCTTTATATATCATTCGCTATGTAAATCTTTGCTGTTATTATTACAATTCTTTTTATTTTTCATTCACTCTTTGTCCCAAGTTTACTTACTGTTTCTTTGTTTCATGAAATTTAAAGAACCTGAGCCTTTTCTCTAGCCTGCTGAAATGGTTACTGAATGACTTGAAAGAGTTAATTTTGGATAGCTGCCTCATGGCTCCTGGAATCATAATGTTTTTTATGGCTTCTATGCCTGAATGTTGCAGATGGTTGATGAACTCCTATTCCAGGTGAGAGAAGTCTTTCTAGTTCTCTCAACAGTGTAAGGGGATAGAGAAATTCTCCCAACTCCAGACAGAGGGACTGTCATTCCTTTAGTGAACTAAAGTGACTGAATATTAATCCTCCAGCACTCAGTCTAATCCTTCTCCTCTAATCGGGACTTGATTAGTGCTTTCTCTTGTTTCTGCTAGTATTTTCCTAGTTTGCCAAGGGGTCGCTGTTGTTGTTTCTCTTATGTTGTTTTGGCATAGAGTCTACCATGCTAGGACCCAAGAAGGCTGTTAGAAATTGCCGGGGTCCCGCCTCTGTGGGGTCCTTGGAACCTGACAGGAGGGATAGTGTCAGTGAAATGAGTTGAGTCAAAAAAGGGGTAAAGGCAGGAGCAGGTTGACTGACTGTCAGCTGCTTGGATTTATTTTTATAGTCTCAGAATCATATCAAACAAGCAAACTAAAATAATTTCCTTGGTTACAAAAGTGTACAATTTTCATCATTAAATCATGTAATTCATATGGTTATGAGTCTGATCATGTAGTGGTTACAAGTGTGATTATCAATCATGTAGTTAATTTTCTTGTCCCTGCTCAGACCATGATGACCTCAACCTGCCTGTTGCCTAGTTTGTTGCTGCATAGTAAAGCTATTAATTAAACAGAACTTTCCTTATAATAATCTTTGATATAATTTTATAATGGAATGCTTTTATATTTTTGTGCCACATATGTAATGTTTTTCAATATGCTCCTTTGACAACCTATAGTGAGTGTAGTTATGTTTGTTCACCTGTCCGTTGACTCCTTCAATAACCAATTTTCCTTTCAGCCTTTGTTGGTAGATGCTACGGTTTCTATGACTTTTTATTCTTTTCCAATAAACTAAAGCTGTTAGAGTTCACATGTTGATCACCTATACTACCTATTCTCTCACCATCTTTATCATATATTCCTTTGTATGATAAGAGGGGGAAAAACTATTAATTTCCCTGGAATTCTATCTGACCCATCTTGTATCTGTTTTCCCTGTATATATTCTGACATCTCCCTGGAACTCCCAGTGCTGTATTTTTCCAAAGATTTCAAAATGTTGAAGCCTTTTGTATGTCTCAGGGAGAGGCAGTCCTGTTAAATTTGGACAGAGTTTACAATCTGTTTTATTCAAGAAATTTCTCTGAAATCCTTCCTTTATAGTCATTCCACTATTAGGATGAGTAAGTTTTGCAATCAATAATAGACCTATATATATGGAATCCCTGTATATATTGAAGAAGGAAATGTTCCATCAGGCGGTGTGACTGCTTTGAGTTTTCTTGCCATGACTGTGTCAAACAGCTTAGAGACCCTGGCTCCCAACAAGAAGTGTTGGCTCTTTTGCCACTTTCCACCATAAGAATAAGAATGGTGAGGTAGAGAGAGCATTAAAGTTAAAGTCATAGGGCCTAGGGATCACTTCCTGGCCAGGTCACTTATTACAACCTCTATGGCCTTGAAGAAATCAGAACATCCTTAGGTCTCAGTTTCCTCATCTGTAAAATGAGAGAATTTGATTAGATGACCTCCAAGGTTCTGTCTTTAAATTCATGATCTTATGATCCTAAATAGAACATTAGAAGTAAATATGAGTTCTTTTGTCATTTTCTACCATAGAGGTATACCTCTACCAGGAGGTAACATGATATTCCTTGTAGTCAAGTGGGCATGAGTACAAATGCCATCTCTAATATTTACCAGATATGTGACCTTGGTGGACAATTTACTTAATCTTTTGGACCCTTATTTTCTTTATCTGTAAAATGGAGATGATGCTTGTCCTTCATTCTCAAAGAAGACCATACATCAGAGGAGTTGATGCCATGACAAATACATGAATTGGATTTGAGTGAGGGGGAGGAGACTACCCTAAATCATCAGCCTCACTTTCTCCTCCAGAGCCATCTTGGTCCAGTGGCCAGATATGAATCAGGATGACGAGATAGTCCTGGAAGGGAGGTAATCAGGGTTAACTGTCTTGCTCAAGGTCACAGCTAGTAAGTGATAGGTGTCTGAAGCTGGTTTAGAACTCCCATCCTCTTGACTCCAAGTGTACCATCTAGCTGTAGTTTGCAATGCTTGCCTTGCAGAATTATAAATTCAAATGAGTTAATATATGTTGAACATTTGGTAAACTTTCTAATAAATGAATAATTAAAAAAGCATGTATTAATTCCTTACTCTGTACCAGTAGCTAGCCATAATAGGCACAATAGAGGCACTTAATAAATATTCATAAATTCATTGATTTTTCAGGTATTGTGCTAAGTTTTATGGAAACAAAGATAAAAATAAGTCTCTGCCTTCAAAGAGCTTACCTTCTATCATGGGGAAAAATCTTTATATAGTCTAATTCCTCATATCAAAAAGGATTAATCTGTAAACATATTTAACACAAATTTGTATTTACGATATTAACTTGATGTTTTGCTTCTGAGGGGAGGGGGTGGGAAGAAAGGGTGGAAGGAAATTTTATAAATTAAAAACATATATACATACATACACATGGATGAATGTTGAACATTTTTCATAACATGTATTTGGAAAAATAAAATATCAAAAAAGAAAAGATAGATTTCTGGGGAATCCACAAGTAACTAAGGGTATCATGAAAGACTTCATGCAGAAGTTGATTATTTGTATTCATATAATCTTTAGTTTTTAATGGACTAAGGCAAATCTTGGAACATTCCTTACTGAATCTATGATAGGAACTGACCTTCTAGTATGTCATCCAATTGTTCTCTTCCCCAGGATTCAATATATAGATTTTTATGTATATATACATACACGCACATATATGTGTATATATACACATATATGTGTCTATTTATAAAAGTATATATAAACATGTATGTTGTGCTTGTGATGTATATATAGATATGTTTATATATTCTTAGCATACCTTTAACTAATGATATAACAACATTGATTCTACTTTTAGTACAACCTTTCTTGGGGTCCTTTTTACCATACTCTTTCAGAGACACAGAATCATGATACTAATATGCCAATTTATTGATTTCTAATTCTCAAGAATAAACAAAAATGCTACATAAAAACTTCCCAAGAATTCTGAGGTCTCTCATAAAATCTTGTATCCTAGTTTACAAACATCTTTTCGTGGACAACAAAAAGGATAAGATTGTGATTGAATCTCACAGGCTAAAGTGACCATGAGAATTAAAACTCACAGCTCTTTAATTTCCAGAAGTTAGAAAGATTGAAAGAACTTATTTAATATAAAATCAGAGCACCTGTTTACAAATCTTGTCTCTGCCCCTTTTCGTTGTATGACTTTTTGCAAATCACTTAACTTTTTGGGTCCCCAGTTTCCTCATCTGTAGAACAAAGTGGTTAGACTAAATGATGTCTATTGTTTCTTCCAGCTCTCCATTTCTGATCCTAGTTTGTCATTCAGTAACTGAACTGGACTATAAAGAAAATTGAGAAAGGGTTCAATTACGTGAAATCATTCCAAAAGCCAGATGATAGTGCCGGTTAGAAAAGGCCAATTATATCCCTATACTTCACATCTTATTATCCCAATGCTTACATGCAATCTGTCTCCAAGTAGTTCCTAATTATCAGAGAAGGGGAGCAATAAGTGGTTTGGCAGTGGTTACTGTTTGTTCCACAGTTACTCTCTGGCAAGTAAATTATATCTTCAGCACTGATAGCCTTGGAATTAATATTCTGGAATTCAAACAGTGTTTGATTTTTTTGCAATTAAAACAAAATCTTCAAGGAATTGTTTGAGTGTTCATCCACAGGTGTAGAGATGTTGATGGAGAGGGCATTCTAGAGTCACTTGATTATGCAAACTCTTCATATATAATCTTTCTTATTATGGTTATGTATTCTCTGAGTTTCACTCATCTCTTTGCTATAGGTACAGGCACTGAATGATGATAAGATGCAAAAACTCAACTCCTCATTTCTCCAATCCCTATTAACTTTTCCTCTCTCTGGCTATTTGTTCAACAGTGTAGAAGGTGATCCATGGTAACTTCCTGGACAGTTTTCACAAATTAGGAATTTACTAGTGAAATTAGGTTTCTAATAACCTTCTAATATTCAACAGTTGGGCATACACTCTCTTTTGGGAAACAAGAATAGAAAAGAACAAAGAAGTATTATATAGAAAACTTGTAGTAGGCAGAATGTTGTCTACCTGTTGGAATTTATGAACTCTTAATTCACTTCAGGTCCACAGTTATTCAAGAATATCCTTAAGATTAGATAGAAATAATTATTATTGTGGATGAATATTTAATACTCATCCTATGCATATCATATGTCTTAGTATTAGAGAAGTTGGTATGTTAGAATAGATTTTAACCTTACGAAAAAACTGTAAGCTTGGATGAATAGATTCAATTTCAGCAAGAAATAGGTACTTCCCTGGCTGTTATTTCTGTCTCCTTCCCAAATGAGTTCACTGTTAGGTGGATTGATAACTGTGAGGATGTATTAATGTAAAAATAGTTCTAATTCCATTGATAATAAATGGACTATATTAGCAATTCTAGAAATGGGTTCATTTAGCATAGAATAAATCATTATAGACAACAGTGACAAAACTAAGTTCTAAAAATCTGTTTCACAAAGGCAAATCATAACTCTTCACCTTCAATAACTGGAACTATTTAGAGGTTTCTTTCTAAGAATGAACTCATCTTGTCCACTCTTACCTATCTAGCTCAGACTAGACCATATGATCCCATCCAGCCATCTACCATATGCTACCAGCATATGAACTGCTACTGAAATTCATATATTTAGTCTCTGAAAAAGAAAAACCACTCAGCTTTGGATCTTTGAGCTGAAGTTCAATAGTCTTGATTGGTAATTGAATGAGTGTAAACTAACATACTAACCTTTGCTTCATATTCCATCCAATTGTCCATCTAGAACATATGACTATCTATACCATCCTCTTTTTCTGGTTATTGTATTCAAATCAATATTACTATTGTTTCTGAAAAGAGTATGATAATTAAGTGATGCATGATTCCCCCAAACTGAATTCCTTTTAGTGGTTGCCTTTTCCCCAAATAGCATCACTACCTATTAAAATATAACGTCCTGGAGAGAGGAATGATCTCCTTCTTATTTTTGTTCCTAGAACTTAGTATTTGACACTAACAAACAAATGTATTCAATTTTTATTCATTCATTTGCCTCAATTTTTATCAATGATTCCATCCATTTTCAAATGGAGTGATTGAATATATTTACAGTGGTGACTTTGGAATGCTAATAATGAAAGTTCATGTTCTATTCAAGTTAACATAAATATTTATGTCTGCTATGTTCCAAGATAAATAGTTTTCTAAAACACCCACTGTCAAGAGAGCAAGATTAAGCAGAAACTACAGTGTACACACTATATATTCAACCTGTAATGGAATTTTTATCTCTGTGACAACATGCCAATGTTAGACGATTAAATTAGTCAATGTGGTGGAGGAAAAAAATTTAACCTACCCTGATTATTTGTGGATATGTAGAAAAATAGTTGGTTGAATTTTTAACTTTTCAAATGATAGTTTTGGCATCATAGCAAGATTACTTAAAAGAATGTCAACTGTGGTCAATATTTGGATTGGAAGTCTGAGATGTTCTTCCAGGTTCCATGTGAATAAGAAATAATTATTTGATGTTCCTTGGAAGTCTTATACTAGTCTGTCACTCTACTGGGCAATGCATTCTATGCCTTACTCTGTTGACCAACAAGTATTCTTGGTAGTTCTAATAATCATATATGTTTTATAGGAAATACTGTAACAATTTTCAGAGATTGATTAAATTCTCTTCTGCAATGAGGAATTTCAAGGGACCCTTTAATATAAAATAGTACACCTGGATTATTCCATGAGATACTGTCTTTAAAGGATGCTTATTTTCTTACCCTTCTTTCTAGAAGATGATCTATATCCTTATCACTTCTTGCTTATACTATTGAATTAGCTTTCTAAAGCATTTTTATCCAGGCTCCACACAGGTACCAAAGCGACCATATTTTCTTACAATTGGTCCTTACCATCTTAAAATTAGACCTCACATTCTGGTTCTAATCTACCTTCTCAGCTTTAGCTGCCTCACATCCAACATTCCATATATTATTTATGTACCTTTGCACTGGCTACCCCCTATGTCTGGAAAGCTTTCCCTTCTCATTGTCACTTCTTAGAATCCCTATTTTCCTTCAAAGCTTAGCTCAGCTGCAACATTCTACATGTGAGGTCTTTCTTCATCCCCTTCTCTGCTAGTATCCTACCCCTGAAGCTCTGTATATATAGGTATATATGTTGTCTTTGATAAAATGTAGCTTCCCAGTGGATAAAGACTATTTTATTTTTGTCTTTGTCTAGTCTTAGAACTTAGCACAGGTCCAGTCAAGGAAATAATTCAGCTTCTTGTCTTTCCTTGCCTTTGAATGCTTAACCAATACTAGCATATTATTCCTAGTAGGTACTTAATAAATACTTGTTAATTTTTCAAATGATACTAATGGTTTTAATCATTAAGATGAAAAACACTGTAGAAATAAATATTATTATATTAGTTGATGTCAATATTTGGATGAAAACTGAGAGATCTTACATGAACAATTATAGATTAAGTTAATACCTTTAAGCATTTACCCTGGGGATCTTCTGTATTGTTATTTGTACAAGATGCCCTTACACTTATAGGTCCTTAGCTATACTTCTCAGAGCAAAACAAAACAAAAAAATAGTTTTGATTCCCCTGGTGGTTAGTGCCCCTTTTGATTCACTATATAATTATTTTGTTTGTATCCAGTTTTTACTACTTTCTTATATGCCAACAATCAATTTTGTATTCTCAGTACCTGCTACAGCCCTGTCATATATTTTGGGTATTTAATTCATGCTTGCTGACTGATTGATAAACTTGTAACTTTGTGAATAAACTTTGCTATGGATGCTAATGGTGCCTTTTACTATTTTTATCTTTCAGGAACAGGGTAAAATAGGAGTGGTCTTCAACATTGGCACGGTGGACATCTCCATCAAAGAGGAGAGTACTCCAGTAAATGATGGCAAATACCATGTTGTACGTTTCACCAGGAATGGTGGCAATGCCACACTTCAGGTTGACAACTGGCCAGTGAATGAACATTATCCCTCAGGTACACATTTTACATAAATTCCTCCCATGTTTCAAATTTTCATTCATATCTTTTTTTAATAGAAACTTTCTCAGGGCTCCTACCAAATCATTAAAATATAAGTATAAATCCATCTTTGTCTATTTTATATGGGTGAGAAAAAGTCAGTGTGGGTCTCAGACCAGCACAGAAAGCTTCTGGAGGCTTATTATCCAGGAATTGCTTAACCAACCCATTGATTAGCTACCTAATGCTAACTGGCTCATACTAAAACTAGGGAGGAAATGTGATATAATAGAAATATTGCAGGATTTGGAGTCAGAGGTTGTTGTTCAGTAATGTTCAATTCTTTGGGACCCCATAGCATTCTATCCTCTATTATCTCTTGAAATCTGTCCAAGTTCATGTCCATTGTCCTGGATTCAGATTCTGACTCTGCTAATCAATTTATGATATTAGTCAAGTCATTTCAGTTCTATGAATACCTTTGTTTAATAAAATAGATTTGTGTGAGACTAGAAGTCTTTTTGACTCCTGCTATTACAGACCTTGATTGCTATATGAATAAAACTGTTTTCTAACATCTCACACTTGTTTGAGTGACAATAAAAAAGAAAGCTAAGACCCCAATTCTAGCCACAATATTAGCCTATTATAACACTGTCTTCTTTTTTTTTTCCTCCCAATTTATCTTCCAACCTTAAAGTCAGGGCCTAGAGGCATTTTAAGGATCAATGGTTTAATTATGTTTGTTATTATTGAGTATGCATTGTCTATAAATTCAAAGAATTTATAGAAAGAGAGCCTTCAGAATCAGATACTAGTAATATCAAGGGCATTATGAGAGAAAGTTTCCTATTTAAAGTAGGGATTGCTCAAATATCCCCTTCCATTTCTCCCTTTCTCCATTCCTATTTTCAGTGTTGTCATGTTTTCGTCTTTGATATCTTGCAATAGAATTGCCTCATCTTAAAGATGACCTGGTCATGGGTATACAAGTAAACAGAAATTTTGTGACACAAATTCAGAAGTTTACCATTGCTGATTTGCCTGTCTAGTACTTCTCTAATATGAAATTTCTTTCCAAATGCTAGTGCTATTGACATTCCCTAGACCCCAAGTTTTGTCATACTCTGCCTCCCAATGAGGTGAGCACAGATGATTACTGGTAAACCCCTGGGAATTTTTTAAAACACTTAAATGCCACCAATAAACAGTTTACCTTTTAATTATGCCACTTGAGAGGAAATACCCAAGGCACACTACACTTAATTGTGTCTAAGGATTCTTTTCTTAACACATTACTTAAATCAGATTGCCACCTCTAAGTCAGTCTTATTTCAATTTATAGGCTCTTGATAGTTTCAGTATATCTAGACTTTCTTCTGTAACACAAAGTTTAATCAAAAACACAAAAGAAAAGAAAAATCATCATTCTGTGCTCCCAAAGGTATTTGAGAAATTAATTTTATTTCTTTGTTTTCACTATCTCACTTTTCATATACTAACCAAATGACCCTGTCACTTTATTCTGTCTTCTGTTAGCTCTTTTGGGTTAAGTCATAACTGGGCCTTGATGAAGGTATTTCCTGTAGAGGATGAGCCTTTGAAAATAGCCAGAGGCTTTATATGATGTTTCCCTGGCATCCAAATGTAAGATACTAATAGAAATGATTTTCCTTTCAAAATGCATGTTATTTAAGCCCTGAAGGGGGAAAATAGATAGAGATCTTAGAAGCTGTTCATTTGCTCATAGGGAAAAAAAAATCAATCCTACTCTGTGAATATCATCATTGGCCCTGCTAGTTCTGCTGGAGGGTTTGTCTGTGTTTCTATTAGGAATTTCAAGGCTTTCTAAATTGGTATTAACCACATGCCCTAAGCTCACACAGAAAATACAAAGCTAAACTGCCAGCAATAGAACTTGCATATTTTTGGCCATTGTAAAGTTACAGATATGTAAGCAACCTGGTGACCCTTCATTGTTTGTCTATCTCAGAAATTCTTTGTGTTTTCCATTTCAAATAATATGTGACTTTCCAACTTGTCCCTAATATATAAACAGTTGTCTTTAGCAGTATTTCTTCCTCAGAAAAGGAGTGTGTGTATGTGTGTGTGTATACATATATATACACATATATGTGTGTGTATGTGTATAAATTTGTATAAATATATATGGAGAGATCTATTTATCTATACATATACATACATATATATTATATATATATATATATATATATATATATCTTTAATCATTATTTGGTAGAGTCCATTAACTTTGTGCTTTAAGGTTTACAAAGTCTTTTATCTAATTTTCTCTCCACATGAGGAAGAGAGGATTATCCTCATTTTACCATTGAAGAAACTGAAGAAGTTTAATGACTTGCCCAAGTTCACATAGCTAGTAAATGCTAGAGACTAGATTTGAACTTAAGTCTTTCTAATGTCTCCATTCATTGTACTACTTACATAAAACCTCCAAATAAAGGAATTGAGAAGTTTTTCAACTTTTACAATCATTATTCCATTCAATTCTCACTCTGACCCCAACTACTCTGTAAGGTAGTAAGGAGCATTGTTATAATCCTCATGTCACATATATACTTATATAAACATGTATATATATATATATATATATATATATCCAATTTCAAGAAGGTTGGGATGAGATGAGCTCTAAGGTCCATTGTAATTCTAAATTTATGATCTTATAATGTGTATGACAGTAGTTAGGTTACTAAAAATATAGAAGTAAAACTTCATTTTAGGCAACAATGTGTGTGTATATAGAGTCATTCTTGCATTGTTGATGATGATGTGCTTATAGCTAGGTCCCGATTAGTGAGAATAATGAATCCTATGAAATGTTCTCATTATTTGAATTGATATCGCATATTTCTACATATTAGGACTAATTGTCTTATTTTACATAATTAGAATTCGGATACATGACACCACTTCACAAAAATCATTATTTCTACTACTTGGGTCCTTATTGTACAAAATTCAGTTGAAATTGCATTTGATATTTGAATGACCATTTACCCTTGGCTGCCTAAATTAGAAAGCCTTATGATCCTCCAAATAATGACTTGACTCATATTGTTCTGGAGTTATTCATTTTCTCATACTTTCTACATTTTCTCACCTGTAAAATGGGAAGAATTCAGCTTACTGAATTTTATTCTTCCCAACCTACTTCCATGGATTATTTGAAGAATTCCTGGGAGTAAAGTATTATACTGCACTGTAAGCACAATTTGGCAATAGTAGCTACATAAAACAAGTGTCTTCCTTTTAAAGATGTCATCAAAAATATTTCCCAGAACTCGAGTTCCATGGAATAAATCACCTCATTCTGCCCAGATGGTTTCTGAAACATTGATTTTTCTCATACTTTTCCTCCTGCATCTATGCATTTGTACTGTTTTGGAGATAATGCTAATAATCATTGAAACATTAAATGTAGGAATACCATCATTTGTGTAATACTAATGCTTGGAAGGGAAAGAAATACAGAGCAGCTCCAATTCAGAGAACATGATATCAGACAGTTTATGCTTCACTGAGTTTCCCCAGTCGAAAATGAGCTAGTCAACTGTGTAGTCTCCTTGTGGGCATTGATAGAGCTTTATAGGACTTTATTGGAACATCCAGCAAAGTACCATTAGGAGACCAGTTGGACACAAACATATATGTGAACCCTAGTTGTCAGTCAAGAAGAGTTACAAATGAGAATAAAACTAATTTCTAAAGGAATCTTCTAATAGTTCATTCAGGAATAAGTAGCAATAATTTTTAAAAAGTATCCTTTTGCAGGGGGACATATTTTATTTTGAAACTGTAAATGGAATGATCAGGGACTCTGAAAATGAAATAAAAAGACAAGCAGCCCAGGATGACCTTTCTTGCAGTGACAAATATTTCATATAACACCTCCTTTCTTGCCTTGAAATATTGGGGAAGCAGTGGTGAGGGAAGGTGAAAAGTAAATTTAAGGGGGAAAAGGAATTCATTTCAGCCTGAGGCTAGAGTCCTCATGGGAAACCTAGATAGCTTAGATTGTTTGAAAACATTTCTTAGATATTCCTGACTGACTAGACCCCAGAAATCTTATGGTGATATTTAGGAATACCACAGGACTTGTATTTCAAAGACATGGGTGCACATCCCAGTTCCATTACTTAATTATGTAACCTTTCTTACATAATTTCCTGCCTTTGGGCTTCCTGTTCCTCAATAATAAAATGAGAGAATTTTATAATAAGCTCTAAGATTTTTTTTTCAGTTTTAACCTTCTGTGATTTTGATTTATTAGATTTTAAGTTCCATGAAGGCAGGGAATGTGTTTTGCTTCCCCCACCCCCCTTTTTTTGTCTACTCAGAACTTAACACAGTGCCTGATACAGAGTAGATGTTTAATAGATGTTTATTAAGTAATTGATAAGTATGCAAGTATGCATTTTCTTATTGATAGAAGAGTAAGGCTCTGTTCAGATTGAGACAGATTTCCCAAGATATACTCTAATGGACTTGTGACCTGCTCCAAGCTATAGTCTGTTTGTTTATGTAGACTGCAACCTAACTTTTTCCGCCTATTCAATGCTACTCTTATTCATGCTCTACCTTCTGAAGACCTTTCTCACATCATAAAGACATCCATGGGGAATAGAAGTTATCTTGGGAAATCAAGTGCTGGCTGCCTCACATTCAGGTTGACAAGGTCAAAGGGCCACCTCAATTGGAGCAAAAGTTGAACTCAGTGCCCCTCAAAATCCTTTTCACCTATAAATCCTGTGATCCTGTGATCCTGTGATATTTCAAGAGAACTCCTAACTAGGTTGACAGATGACACAGTCATCCTTTGAAAGCCTGCGTATTATTTCAGTTTTATCCTGGCTCTGGGAAATGGGAATATGATCACCTATAAAAACTGGTCTTTTACAGTTAAGTCCATGGGACCTACCATACTGTATATGGTTGTAGCTTAGAAGATTGAGTGACTTCAGGATGTTTTTCAAAAGCACCAGTGGTGAATTACATTCAAATGTTGAGTGTCTACTAAGCTGAATTAATTTTGGATTACAAGCAGGTAATAGTGAGCCCATTAATTTGAAAATAATCTTTCTAGGATGTCAGATCCCAGGAGGCATTTTATTAATTGACAAAGACTTCTCTCTATGGGCAACCATTTCCCTGATTTCAAGAGCCATCCCCAAAGTACAACCATGTTTTTTTCTACATGAAACCTATGGGCTATAAGCTATAGTCCCTGCCAAAAGCTAGTTCAGGTAATGAAAACCTCTGACATGTTTTATTTCAAACTTTAATAACCTTTTCATATTCTGAGTCCTTTACATTGGGATGAAAGAGACTTAAATGTAGATCTCCATGTATAGGCTGAGGTCATTGAGATTTCTAAGGGTTAAAAACAAATCTGGGAGCTTGACATGAAACTGAAATTCCTGAGGCCCTGGTCTTTCATTAATTCCTAGCCGGGAGGTTATCTTTGCTTGTCTTTCTATCTTTGCTTGTGAAGATTTGAGTCTTTGCCAGATTCAGAATATGCATTAAAATAAGCTACATCAACCTGCTCATTCATCCATGCAAGACAAAAATCCACCTTCAGTTTTATCCAGGAAGGAAAAGGAGATGGTGAAGAAATGCAAAGGAAATAATGTTATAAAGATGATTGCAAGGGAGTAAAATTTTACTCATATTTGTAGATATCAAATATCAAATATTTGTAAAGGCAAACTCAGAGCAGATCCCTGTAGGCTTCAGATTGACTTAGAAAGCACAAATTAATACTGTCTATATTTCATTTTATTTATTTTGTTAAAAAAAATAGCCCACTTTTATTTTAATCTAGTTCAGGTAGTGTTCAGGAATTTTATAGGTAGCATGGCTCAAGTTTGAAACTTATAGTTTAGTGCATTTCTCTTCCTATATTTTTTAAGTTCTTTTGACTCAGTGGCCCAAATTCCATCTTCGAAGTTTTATGAATTTCATTTGAGAGAAGAGAGTGTTGTTTTATAGCTCAGCCTAATTTGATATAGGGAGGGAGGGATAACTGACATATTGAAAAGGGGACAGGATTGGGATTGAGAAAACAGATTCTGCCACTAAGTAGTTATATGACTTTCAGTAAATCACTTCCATCTCTAAGAACCTTATGATCTTCATCAAGTAAATAAGCCCACTCAGCCCAGATGGTTACTGAATGACTAGCATTTTATTCATGTAATATCTTCACTTTGGATTGATGAAATCTGTAAGGTACCAACCTCTATCCTTTAATGCAGCTTATACCTGATTTTAATTAGGAAAACATGATTTATCATCACATATAGATTTAATATAGAAAACAGTAAGGAGATCAAGGAATCAATATAGGTCCTTATGAAAATCATTTTTTAAAAATACAAGTCATGGATGTAAAATACCTTTCCTGCCCAGCTTCTTGCCCTTCCTGTGTATGTGTGTGTGTGTGTGTGTGTGTGTGTGTGTGTATGTGTATGGTGACCCAAACAATTTGCATATGTATATATATGAATGTATATATATATATAAACATGTATATAATAGATATATAAACACATGTCTATGTATACATATTAACATACATATACGCAGAAATGGTTGACAAAACTGATCCAAAGAAATCAGATTAATCTTACAGCTGGCTAAACTGAGCTCATTTGTTCCTGCAGAGTTATCATTTAGAAGCAAGATAATAATAATATCACCATTTTGAAGCAGTTTAGTGTTTTCTGGCTCTTTAACTGCATTCATAAACATTATTTCATTTATTTCTTATAACATTTTACTCCTTGGGTTGCCTTGGACCAGGGAATTCATCCCCAAATATCTATCTTTTTAACTACAATATTCTTCTGGTGGTATATTGTGGCAGCAAGCTACAAAACACTAAAACTAAGTAAGAATTGGAGTTGGGGGAGTGGCACAAAAAAGTTCCATGGAACAATGTATAGTAGGTGTGAGCAGATTGCCACATATTACCAAAAAGAGAAATTCTACAGGAAAAAATATCTAAAGGAACAACAAATAATGTGTCTGATGAAAAAAAATAAAGATGAATTGGTCAGATACTGATGACAACTGATTACCAATAATTGCTTTTGAACTCCACTGGTATCGTGCAATGTCAAGGGAATGAACGGAAGGCCCTTAGCATGTTGGGTGGACCTACTTAGATGAACTTGAGGCAGGATATGGATGAGAGTTCCATAGTGTGGGTGATTTGCAATCTACATCATTAAGAAGCAATACCTACATCAGTTAGTTCATAGATCCATTGGAGTATTGGAATGAAAAAGGGCGGGACAGGTAATATCATTATTTGTATGCCACCATAAATTAAATGGAGGTTCAAAAAGCTGAAGTAATGAGCTAATATTTGCTCAAGCCAGATTTTTAACCTATCTTCAAATCTGCAATGGTTAAAAGACCATAAGTAATTGCTCACCATTATGGTCCTTTGTGGATAATACTCCCTAGAGTTAATGTAACTTTAGAGTGGCTAAAGCTGAGGAGTTGAATTTCTATGACTAGAAATGGATGATGACCATGACAGTCCCTCTCCCCAAAACTGTGCCCTATATACAAAAACAAGAAAGAAGAGATTTTGAAAATTCAATGGATAGTTTTACTTGGTTATAAAAATAGTTCTTCCTGGAGCCTGCAGAATGTGATACCTCTTATCACACTTAACACTGTCAAATATATCCAGGAAATTCACCGGTGTGAACAACCCTGGTTGAATCAAGTCTTGTCAAAATTCATGCCTCATACTTGCTTCTAATGCACTGTAGTTCAGGGCACCTATGCCATCTCCCTCTTCTTTGTCAGGAGGTAAACCTCATTGTCGATTTGGGGGCACGCTGGGCACTGATACTGTATATCTTTTTTGATCTTGTCCTCCCTTTCCATACCATCTCTAAGGAGATATGCTACATGAGTTTACCTTTATTAAATGAAGTTCTATTTTATTGCCTAGTAATAAGGAGGTAGGAAGGTGAATGAGGAGAGGATGGGGACAAAGGGGCAGAGTAAAAGGGAAGAATGGAGATGGGTTTAATTTTGGTTATGTAGGCCAAACTTCTTTTCTCCTCTGTGATTTTCCAGTCACAAGATAAATAGCCTTGTATCTTACAAGCTAAATACAATTACCACTATCAAACCCAGAGCCTTTCTCTCCCTGTAAATGTCTCTTGGAAGCTGATAAGCTTTTCAAGGGGAACTGTGGGCTTCTGCCTAATCCTGAGATTAAAGGCAGCCACCCAGAAGACAGCCAGAGATAATTTTTTCTCTCTCCCCAGGAGGGAAGAGGTGGGGGCAGGAATTTAGGGAGAACACCCAGATCCTCTCTTGAGATATTAAGCGGACATACACACGACTCAAGGTTATTTGTAAAGGAATTACAGGAAACACAATTGAGCTTGTTATAATGATGAGGAATTACATCAGATAAAGTGATGGTTGTTATAGTTACTAAAGATGAGACTTATCAGGGATACCTCTGAGACTGGGTAGGGCTTGTGGACAGGAAGGTGATTGAGGAAATTATTTTTTTTTCTATTAGCACTGCATTCAGTGTACATTTCTGTTTTCTGACCCTAGTATATCCTTCTAAAAATTAAATAACACACAATACTGAATTTTATGCTTATATCTTAAATCATATAAGACTGGACTTCAAGTTCTGGTCCTGAAGGGAATGGATTTGTCAGGGAACTATATATAGACTTTTATGCATTCCCTTAGATCCAATTATATTCAATGTGAGTAAAACACCTATTAGTTATACCCCCCTCTTTTTTTTTTACCTTTATGCAAAACCTGTTTAGGGATCAAATTGACAACTTTAGCTTCTTCAGACTCTGTTATACATAAACTGAGCTAACTCAAATGCATACAGAGGTAGACCTGTCTATATGATAAAAATTTTAGATAATTATATAAAGAACCCTCGAGCAATTGCTGATTGGAGATGTTTAAATAAATTCACAAACTTTTAATAAATTCAAAGCCTTGTCCCATCCATAGAGCACAATATTTATCTTATTACCTTGGAAAAGTTATATAAACTTACTTTCTCAGTTTTCCTATAGAATGGGAACATTAATCATATAAATAACACTAGAATAAGACATTTAGGGTCAAAAATATTGATTTTTTTTATCTTAGGCTAAATCATTACTTAGCACCCATCTAATAATGTGATTTATTTTCAACAGAAACATTTTATATCTTGAAATCCTTCTCAAATTAATCCCTGCAAAGGAAAGATACTAAGAACATCTAGGTCTATCTCTTTAAAGGCTTTAAGATATATTAAACTATTCTCAAGAAAATATTACATAAATATCCAATAATGAAAAATAATAACAATATAGATATGTATACATTTATAGAAAATGTACATATTTCTTCCATACACACATGTGTGTGTATGTATATATATATATATATATATATGTACATAAATAAACTCTCCCCCTTCTCACATATTATATGCCATTTATAATTCTATAAAGCACTGAGGGCAATGAAAGTCACTATATGCTGTAATCCACTCAATCAATAGTAATCATATTTTGGCTCATCACAAAGAGATAAAGATAACCTACTCCTCTCCTCTGAAATCCTTGTCAATATCTCCAGTGCACAAAATTGCAGAAAATGTTGGGTGGAGAGGAAAGAGAAGTTAAAAGCAAAGAGTTATTCTTAACTCTGAATTTCAAAGAAAGTTACATTTAATTAGACCCCCAAATGATATTTACCAATGGTTTGTCCTTATGATATTTGATTTTTCTTATAAATCTTTATATGGTTCCCCAGCAAGCCTTCCAATCCTTCTGGTTGGGATGAGTTGAGGGGAAAATGCAAAATTTCATTGATGGATTTTTAAGACATTTTCTAAAAACTTAATATATGTAAAAAAATCAACTAATAAGACAGTGGTTATGTTACACAATTTGAAGATGCTGATGGCGGAGAACCCAAAGGAAGCCAAGACACATATTCGCAGGGTGACAATTTGATGAAGACACTACTCAGTGCAAATCACAAGGTTGAGATATTTAAAAAAAATAAAAAGCTATAACCCTCTGAATCCCATTAAGATATAATATATTTGATTGTACATGCATAACCCCTATTAGATTACTTGCTGTCAAGGAGAGAGGGGAGAAAATAGAGGGTTGTAGAAAAATGTGGAACTCAAAAACTTATAAAAAAATTAATGTTGAAAACTACCTTTCCATGTAATTAGAAAAAAAATAATATTTTAAAAAAGATATAATGCTGACCTGTAAAATATCAGTGTGCTTTAAGTTTGAGTTAGGCTATTTTCTCTTATTCATTGCTCTTGACCACCTTCATAATTTCTTTTTAAATGAAGAAAAATTGGTTAAGATTTGAGCTGCAGTCTTAGGACTTTAGAATGTCTTTTATTTGTACAAAGCTAACTACCTTATTTGGCATTAATCCCTGGAATTTGGGCATATAGGCTGTTGTCATGTCACAGAAAACTACCTTTCAGATGACTACATTCAGGTCTACACATATAGAAGCACTCACATTTCAGTTTAAAAGGCAAACCTTATTAACTCCTTTACAGATGTAAGTTCACTTAGATTATATTATTCACAAAAACTTTGCCCTAACTGGTCTTTCTTAGGGCACACAGAGAGCATTGTAATAGCACTATTAAACATTTACTTAGAAATAAACTACAGCCTAACTTGTAATTGCTAGTCTCAATGTTTAATTAAACTGTTTGCTCATATAATGAAATATATGATGAATTCTCGCTATTCAATATTGAATATTTATTTCATTTATTTATAAGAATCCAATAGACCTACATCACAACAATAGGGATGATAATCTTGGCTATTATATGTTTAAAACTTATGTGATAGAAAGGAAAGTGTACTGGATTTGGAGTCAGAGGAGATGGGTTCAAAATTCTGCTCAACTCAAATTGCTTCCTCTGTGATCTTTAGGGGATCTTCCATCCTCTCTCTGAGTCTCCATTTCCGCATTTGTTGGTAGTGTTGGCAGTTGACTCAGATGGTCTTTAATGTTGAATTTTTAGCCCTAAATCTTATTAGATTATGTGTGATAGTATAAATTATCATTATAGCTAGGATTCATATAGCTATTTTAAGTTTGTTAAGCAATTTGTCTTAAATGATCATCTCAACAACTTTGGCAGGCTGGTATTATTGCTACTTTACAAATGAAGAAATTGAGTCTGAGAATGATGTCATGACTTGCCCAAGATCATTTAGTAGATTGTTAGGCAGTATTTTAACTTAACTCCTCCAGATTCTAACACCAATAATCTACCAACTGTGTCACCTAATGGCTAAATAGGATTTAAAAGTAAAAGGAAATTTCATCTTCTTAACTTTCTATAGTGCTTCTCTTGGAGCTGGAATAAGGAGAGATAAACTAACATTAAAGAAATGAATTAACTGGGACAACCCTCCCTCAATACTAAGTTTTGGATATTTTGAGAATTCTAGCCTCTGAGTTGAAGTTTATTTGGGCATAGAAAATTGAGTGAAACAAGTATATATATAATCGATTCACCTGTGTTTTTTAAAAATGCAAATATAATTTTTACACTCTCAGTAGCAAATATCCTGATAAATTTCTAACAGTAGACTAGTACTACTGCATAATGCAAGAATAAAATGCAAAATAAACTTTGTAGTATAAGTCAAGTGCTTTTGCTTCTACTCAGCTAAGATAAATTCTGCTCATGCAAAATGGATTCCTGTTTATCAGGTAAAATGCTTTCCTCTTTTCCTATCATTCACAATTTCTCTAGCTTTCTTTGTGGTCTTTGGTTCAACCACTCCATTGCCATTTTTAAAGTAGTCCCCTCTTTTGCTACAAGTATTTATTGTTCTCTATATCCTTCCTGGTCAGACTTGATCATATTTAATCTCTCCCAGGCTAGATCATTCTTAACCTACTGGCCAGAGCTTTTAACTTATACTTCTTTTTGAAAATAGAGGGCATGCTGAGACTATACTTATCTTCTACTCTGTCTTGAATCTGCATTTTTTTTTAATCCAATATGGTATAGAGGAAAGAGTACTAGAACGGAAATCAGGAAACTAGTTTTCTCTTGCAACTGTGTCCCCCAGTTGACTTTGTGAACTCAAGTAAGTTACTTTAAGTCTCTGGATTTCCAGATTCTTTTTGTAAAATGTGATGATAGAGTATAAGCCCTCTTGATCCTCTGAGACACACACACACACACACACACACACACACACACAAAGTTAGTTGGCAGACTGGATAGAGCACTGGCCTTGAAGTCAGGAGGACAGGAATCCAATCTCAATCACTTGACTCTTGCTAGCTGTGTGACCTTGGACAAGTCACTTAACCTTGATTGCCTCACATCCGGAGCCATCTCCAGTCATCCTAATTCATATCTGGTCACTGCACCCAAATAGCTCTGGAGGAAAAAGTGAGGCTGGTGACTTAGAACAGTCCCGCTCACTCTAATCCAATTCATGTGCATGTCATGGTGATGTCATGCTCTTCTTTGAGAATGAAGTCAAAAACAGCAAAACAACAACATTTGGATTTATAAAATCATGACTTGTCCATAACTTCAGATCATGAGAGCCAATTTTGTTTTCATGCTCTAGGATGCTACACAATTTATCTGATATACAGGGTTTTGTTTTGTAAACAGTTTAAAATAAATGACAGCAGTAGATTGATAGGTCACAGTAATGCTGTCTGAAGATGAAACATTCAATTAGCAAATCCAAATTATCAAATCATTATATCTTTGTATCTTTATTTGTTTTTTTGTCACATCCTTGCTTTGGTTTTGTATCCAAATGGAATAATCAAGATATATGTTTGAATTTTCTTGTGTATCTGGTTTTTCCTTCATCTTGTTCCCAATGTCTCCACATTGCTACATATTGAAGGCAAACAATTGACCAGGGGATCAACAATTTGAATGTAGAATGCTCTTCAGATCACATTGCCTGCTGGGATAATATAACCAAGTAGACTGACATAGCTGGCATACAACCACCCTAATATTGATATTTCCCCTTTTCCCTGGGAGTCAAGACAGACTCCATCAAAATCACCCACTTCCAAAAATACAGATCCAGAAACTAACTTCCTGTGGCATGGTACTAGAGACTATCTAAAGAGACTTGCACAGGCACAGTGCCTATTCTTCTTTGAAGACAGCAGGATGGGTAAATGATGAAATTAGTACTGTTCTCCCATTAGTACTTACTGTACCTTGCTGAACAGTCATTTAAAGTGAGGTGTCAGGGCAAAATCCTTAGGTTATCAGGGTGAACAGGAAATGAAAACCCTTCTGTGAACTCTGATGCAATGAGAATAATCAACAGTTGACAGTAATAACCAATAAAAAGTTGGGAGCATCAGAAAATTGCACTCTTCCCTGCAACTCATCTCTTCAATCTAATTATCCTGTGTACTTACTAATGCTATAAGTGCTATTTAACAAGACAGCATTGGTTCATCTATAGTTGCTGCATGAACTCAGGCAGATTGAGTCACTCAAGGGCCCTCTTTTAATCTCTTTTGGATCATTATTGCAAAGATGAAAGCAGATTTCTGAGAGGTGAAATTCAAAGGAACATAGCAATTAAAGATAGTAAGAGGACTAGGTTATCTGGTCCATTTCCCTGGCCAGTTCAGAAATATTTCCTATGATGTAGACTTTAGTGATATGTCTAGTTCAGTTAAAAATATCACAAATGATGGCATTTCACATTCCTCTTTTGAAGGAGAGTAGATCCCTCTGATTTCACCTACTCAGCTCCTATTTTTCTTTGTTCTGTTCAACTCTATCACTCACAGAAATAATAAGTGAAAAATACTGAATCATTCCTATCAAATCTGTCTCATAGCCCCTTATAAATTTAATACCAGTATACCCCAACTCATATCATTCATTAATTTTTCCCAGACGGTGACTTAGGCCTGATGTAGGCTTAACAACATTAGAAGTCACAACTAATTCCATGGGAATTAAGATAATTGAATGAGATGGACAAGATTCTCACATAATGGGATACCCTGAATCTGGGCTTAATTGGTACTATCAATGGAACAATGTTTCAGGGAAATTAAGATCATCATGATGGGTGTGTTTATGATATGTTAGCAATGTCATTAGGACATAAATATTTTGAGGCAATATTAGGTAGATTATGAATATAGTTGCTTCTTAATTATGAGTGCCCACAAGATACAGAAGATTCACCAGATAAAGTTCTATCTCTAAAAAAACTATGAAATTTCTCCCTCACTAATGACTAAAGTCATGACCAAGAAACAGCAATTAATGTTCTATTTACATGTCATATTGTCAGGGCCTTATGATTTAACTAGAGAGGGTAGCACATAAAAGTGTTAATCTGGCTTTGTTGTATATTGTAAATTGGAAAAATAGTAAATTTAAGCAATTTTTTTTACAAGTACCTCTTTAAAAAGCAAATATCCTTTTCAAATAGTTGGCCTTGATAATACAAATACAGATAAAGTGTTGACTCTTGAATAATTGTTTTTTAGTGTCAAATATAATCATTATACATGGGCCTGTACACAGACAAGTATATATATGTATATACATATATATATATATATTTAATGGATATTATGTTTCTTTTGAGTTGTCACTTAATATATTGATTTTCTTTTATAAACATATATGCCTTTTTTGAGTTATCAGTTAAAATATTAAGATTTCAAGTTTTTCCCCTTAAAAAATTTTAAAATATTTATTGTCCTTTTTCTTTATATTATAGTAATTTCTCATGTGTCTCTGTTTCTATCTTTTCTTGTGATGAAAAGCAGCAAAAACATCAAATATTAATAATATATACAATATTCTGTCCTAGAAGTCCCCCAATTTTTGTTGTAAATGAGGTGTATTTATTTCTTCTCCAAAACTTCACTGTTTTTTCTGTTGTGCTTAATTCAACTTCCTCTCAGTGACTTTTTCATTTATATTGTTACATTTCATTTTGTCACTTTTCCCCCTCTTGATTGTACTTATTTCTCTTTGCATCAGTTCAAATATCTCTTTATTTTACAGATGAGGTTTTTAAGACTTTGAATCTTCCGTGTTGCTTCTGTCAGTCCTTTCACATTTGTTTTCTAACATCATTCCAAGTATTTTTTGTTCAGGTATAATGTAATTCATTCCGTACTGATAGTTTCCAGTCTTTTCTTTTTATTCCAAATGTGACTGAGTTCTAAAGTGTAAGTAGAAACAAAAAATAAATGCTGCTAAAAATAGCAACAAGTTAAAACTGAGATAGGAAAGGTTTTTAAATGGGAAGACCTTATTCTGACAGTCAAATCATAACACATAGAGTGGTTCTTTTCTCCCATATTAGACCTTTCTATTTCTAACCAATCTATCTATAAACGGAGAAAGAGTGAAAATTTGGGTCAGCTATCCCATAGAGCCTTTCATCACTTCATCCTATACTTCTCTAGTATTAGATGGTTGACACAGGAAAGGATAGAGACCACTCACCTTTTTGCTTCTCCCTATTGGTACCCTGCTGTCTCTCCTTCACAAGCTCAACTATTGAACTGCTGTTTTGGCATCAGATGCATAATCTGTATAAATGGAAATGGAAAACAATTGTGTTCCCAATTTTTATCCTTACTGTTTTCTCCTTTGAGTGTGGTTCTCCATAGCTTTCCAAGGCTAGAAGGCAGTCAATATTCACCTTCCAATCTCAGTACTGATTGGTAAGGGAATTTTGACCTGCTTGATTTTAGTATGGATTTTTTTAAGGTAACTTCTCCCATAAACTATGCTAGATTTAATGCAGACATCTGATTAGCTTAGTCTCCTTCCATTCAGAAATCCTGAGCTCAGTCATCTGACTAGATTCAGTCTCTTGGTTACTGCAGTTACAGTCATGAGCCACCATTTTTGTATTTCTGCAAGAAATCATAAAGTTCTTGGATTATGTGTTGGGGTTTTTTGTTGTTATTTGTTTGTTTACTGAATCAGTAGAATCATGACTTCAATATACTTCTTTCCCCAGCATAAGGCAGGATCTCCTAAACAGAATTCTTGCTTCACCAATTCCTTTAACTCTACTCCAAAATTATTGTTTTTCCTTTTTAGTCAAACCAGTAACATATGGACTCATTAGTAACACCATAGGTGGTCTTTAATCTTTTCCACCACATTGTACCTGTTCCAGCTCCAGTTTGCCGTGGTGTGGTGTTCACAACTCCTTACATGAATCCAAGTAAGGTTATAGCTTCCAACTAAACTTAATAATTTAATAATTTATATTAATAATTTATGTTAATTACATTGATTTATATTAATAATTTAATAATTCTTTAGATTTTTTGAAAATCATAATTTGGAATTCATTCAAAATTTGAGATCCACAGTTCTTCCTATACTAAGAATTTGTCATCTCTTTACTGTAGAATGTGATATTTTGGAGTATTTTTTTTCATTTACTTTGCCTGACAAAATGTCACAGAAATATTCTAATTCTTCTTACATTTTCTCCTTGAATTACAATCCTCACATCTTTCAAAAATGATTTTTGAGGGGTTCTTCTTGCATATGTTTGATCTCATCTGGATGAATTTTATGATTTCTTTTTCTTTGTCAGTAGTTGCTACATTATTTCTCAAATTAATGAAATCAATAAGTTTTATTGCATAAGTTTATGAGTTTATGGCTCAATATTTTAAGATTTAAGATTGCAGGGCATGTTTTGTTTTGTTTTTTTGTTCTTAGTAATATCATAACCTTTGAGCTTTCTCTAAATAGTATTTCCTCAAATATATCATTATTTATTGTTGTCCTTTGCTGCCAGATTTGAGGCTATGTGATAGTACTCGCTAATAGATTAATTTGAATTAATTTTCAAATCATGCTAATAAGGTACTACATGAATCTAAGATATCAAATAGCTTTTAGATTCCCAGAGGTTCATCAGGAAAATTTTGATTCTGTACCATATTATAGTAGTATATACATAAACTAGTTGCATAATCTTGTACTAAATGACATATTAAACATTCAATAATTTCAGCTGGTTCAATTTCTAAAATTCCTTTAAAATGTCATGCTTTCTAGATTAAGTCAGTTTGGGTATAGATAGTTCTCCTAGCAATTCCTCCCATTTGTATGAATATATGTTTTTGAAACTATTCCACAACAAAAGTTGAATGAGTTTCTTGAAAAGGGAAAAATAGTTTCAAAGCAATTTCTATTTGGAATCTCAGTTTCAGGTAGAAGCAAGGTATCTGCAGTTACAGTGAATTAGACATTGAAAAACCATATTTTTCTAAGAAGCAGATGATTTAAACAAAGGTTTTAGATTTGAAGGTGATAGGAAATTCAGTCATCACTTCTATCTTAAACAGTAGAATTGGGATTCAAAATTCTTTTGGTATGGTGGACTGAATGTTGACATTTAATAGGGATATATTTCAGTATAATTCTAGTTTAAAAAGAATACTTTGAACTATGCCTATTTTGATATATGAAATGATATACAGATTTCTGTTCAGCATATACCCTGCAACTATATCTCCATCTTTATTTAGATTTACATACATAAACTATGCTACATGGAGGTATAAGCTGCTCTGATACTGATATTCCCCTTGTTCAAGAAAGGCAGGAGAGAGAATCTTTAAACATTTAAGTTGTCTATCTTTAAAAACACTGATCTTCCAGCTAATAATGGAATAGAGGGGGTTATATGATCACAGAGGCCACTGTATATTAGTTAAATAATATAAGTGAAAGAAAACACTGAGAAAAGTAAGACACAAATGTATTAATTTTGCATTTGTTAAATTAATTTTATGTTTTGCAATTGAATTTAGCAGTTTTTCTAGCCATATTTTACACCAGTTAGCTATACCAAGAATTTTGTGTTCGAATAATGGATGATTTTTTTACAATTATATATATGTATTCTATGGTAACAGGAATTTGGGGTGGAATAGGGAATACTGAGCATGACTATTTAGGTCTTTGTTTTCCAAAGAAATCTTTCCTACAAAATTCTTGACTTCTCCACTATATCTTGTGTACATACATACATACACACATGCATAGACACACACACACACAGACACAGAAAAACAGAGGAGACAAAGAAACAGAGAGATAGAGATATACACACAGAGAAACACAAAGATACAGAGAGAGATAAAGGCAGACAGACAGAGAGACAGGGAAAGGGGGAGAGAGAGAGAGAGAGAGAGAGAGAGAGAGAGAGAGAGAGAGAGAGAGAGAGAGAGAAGAGATTGGAGCATGAGCATGGTTTTTTGGTTTTGTTTTTTCTCAAGCAGGTCCATCTTCACTTATCTTCTAGACTGAATTGGTTCCAGTTTGAAAAGGAATAATAGGGAAATGATAAAACCAAAGAAATTAAATAATGTTTACAGAACCAGAGAGAAAGAGACAGGGAGATAAAGAAACAGATACTCAGACATACACACACAGACACACGGACACACAGACACATACACATACACACACATGCACACAAAAACGCACACACACAGAGCCAAAATAGCAATATGGCTTTGTAACAGGAAATAAATGAATACAAATTTTGACATAGAAATCTTAAAAGAATCAATTTTTAGTTAGCTGAGGATCAAACTTAAAGTTTTAAGGTGAAAAGGATTAAAAAAACAGACACTAATGAATCATTATATAGGAAAAACTCTTAGTATACTTTCATTTTATTTTTTCTTTTTTAAAAAACAGTTTAATTTTCTAAGGAGTTTTTGAGTACTATAGCAAGAGAAATAATCAATTATACTGAAAAGAAAGTAGGCCAGACTCAGAAAATAAAATCGTCTTTTCTGTTTTCAGTCTGCATTTCAATATAATTTCAGAAGGGCAAAAACAGAAATGTACAAGAAAAAAATCAATTTTCATATTATATTATATCTCTGTTTACCCCATCATATGCTATATTTTCAAGACTGAAGCATATAATCAAGAGTCAATGTTAAGCTTGTCACCTTGGAATAGATTTCTTTGGTGATTAATGTAATAAATTATAGCAGAAGATAAAAGTTTAGAGGGAAGCAGTCTCCTAGACCTGGCAGGGTGTTGTTGAATAGAGGCTCTAAGTAGAAATTTCTTTCAGGTTTAGGATTTGTGGAAACGAGGAAGACTGCAGAAGGAACAAGGATATGAAAAAACAAGTTACCTGTTATAATGTCTTTCTTATTTTAATTCATCTTTAATTACTTAATACAACAGTTCTCCAGAGAGGATAGTACAAATGTAGATCGTATATTGGAATGTATAAAGTATCTTGCTAATGGGGCCAAAGTTATGTTTTTGATTTTTGGTGTGATCCCAAATAGCTTCCTTTTATCCCATGGTCATAGATTTCATTACCAACTGTAGTCAAATAGTTTGTAGATCAATGACATTAGGAAAGAAAGATTTAACCTAGGAGGGAATAAGAAAGATTTAACTTAGGAGTGTCAGTAAATGCATGTGAACTAATCACCAGTGATGGAAACAACTCACAACACTTTTTCTACTTATGTTGTATCAGTAATAGCATCTTATCAATGGATATATGAGATGTTACATTTATCCATTAAGTAGTAACAATAGCTACCACATCTAATATTTATATTAATGTTTCAGAGTAGACTCTTTAATAATTATCTCTAGTGAAAAGCAGATTGCTTTTGTGAGCAAGTTGAATATTTTGGGATAAAGGATACCTAGAACTATAGTAAGAAATTCTTTTAACTAGGGCAAGAACATCTGGGGAGGAAGTGACAGTGAAAAGATTAGTGCAACCATGAATGTAGCCTTCTAGAAAAGGGAAAAGTTTGTATCCCATATTGTTTGCCACACTTCTCAGTTCGAAAGATAGAGTTTAACAGGGGAAATCAAATCTTCTAGGGAGGTAAGAAAAATAGGTTACATTGAAAAGGTAGGAAGAATACCAGAAATCAGGAGGTGATTCTCCATGGACCACCATGGGTAAGAAAATTTTGGATTAAGATATGGATCTTGGGATACAACTTAATAGTCTGGAAAGTGTCATTAATTTAATTCTTGTTATTTGGAAAAATTAATTGCATTCTGAAAACAATTTTTTTCTTTTTAGAAATTTGTTCCTTCACCATGACTCATCATAAGTTTGATCTTTGATATTAAATTTTATGCTTTGTTTCTTTTTTCACATAAATATAGAGATGAATGTGATTGTGCTTGTATAGAACTTTGAGCACCTGACTTTTTTATATTACCATTTTTCCAATTATATGAAGAAACAATTTTTATATATTTTTTAAAACTTTCAGTTCAAATTTTCTCCCTATCTCCCTTCTCTCCTCCCTTGCTGATTAGGCAAGTAATTTGATATAGGTTATTCATGTACAGTCATGTAAAAATTTTTCATTTTAGTCATGTTGAAAAAAGAAAACAGACAAAAATACAAGAAAAATAAAGTTTTTATTTTAAGGTGTGCTTCAGTTCTTTCTCTGGAGACAGCATTTTTCATTTTAAGTCCTTTGTAATTTTTTAATATTGTCGTATTTCTGAAAATAGCTAAGTCATCCATTGCTGATCATTGTGCATCATTACTATTTCTATGTACAATGTTCTTCTGCTTCTGCCCACTTTACTTTGCATCAATTCATGTAAGCCTTTTCAGATTTTTCTGAAACTATCCTGCTTGTTATTTCTTATAACACAATAGTATTCATCACAATAATATACTACAACTGATTCAACCATTTCCCAATTTATGTGCATCCCCTCAATTTCCAATTTTTTATAACCATAAAAAGAACTGCTATACATATTTTTTGACCATATAAAGTCTTTTTCTTTAAAAAAAAAATCTTTGGCATAGAGATCCATTTGTGGCATTGCTGAGCCAAAAGATAGGCACAATTTTATTGCTCTTTGGGAATAGTTCCAAATTATTCTTCTGAATGGTGAGATTATTTCTCACACAGTTTAGAAAGCACCTGATTTTTAAGGTATTTTTTAAAAAAGAAAACAAGGTATTATTTCATTTATGAGACAATGTGACAAGGAGGACAGAGAGCTGACCCTGGAGTTAGAAGGACCTGAGTTTAGTTCAATCTCTGACAAACACACTCTGTGAACCTGGAAAAGTCTCTTACCCTCTCCATGTCTCAGGTGACTCGTTATGATTATAAATTACAAAGAAGGTTCCAATCTGCATTGGCAAAGTAATTTTCTCACCAGGAATTCCCCCACACCAATGAAATTGTAGGTCAAGGCAAAATCCCTCTGGGATAGGTAATTCAAAATTATTGTTATATAAAATTATTTCTTTTCTGGGATTCAGTTTTAAATACTGAGTTTCAAAGCATTGTACGTACACTACAAGAGGGTATTGTATATCATCCCTTTCTTAAATGATGTGTTGGTTCTGAAAGGTTTAAATACAGGGGGTCAGTTCAAGAGGTATCTTTATAATTTTCCCAAGTATCAATTATAGTCATTTATACTTATGAGTTATTCTACATAAATGAAGAAGTTGTATGAACTCATAGAAACTTTCTCATTCAAATCTATAATTTTTTTTCTCTTTTCTGTCATTCTAGTGTTCATGTACTAAATGTTCCTCAGATATAATGACCCATTTTAAAGTGTCAATGAAACAAAAACATGCTTTTTCTTTATTCTTTCCATCAGAAAATGTAAAAATACCTTTGGCATTAATTCCAAGTAGATGAATGTGTTATTGCATTCCTATTAACATTTTCATAGGTTTGACAACATTACCAGTTTGTATTAATACCCTACCTGCAAGAAAATGCTTTCTTCCAGTGTACTGCAAATTGCCAGAACCTTTCAGCCACTCTTCCTCACCCCTAAAATAGTAAATCATCATTACTAGTGTTTGGACCAAGAAATAACATTTGTCAGTGCCTGAATTGCTCTTTTACTTTCTGGAGTTTGAGAATCCACTTTGCTTTGGAAATGGCTTTACTTGAATTTTAGAAATAGAGAAAGAACAAAAAAAAGGCAAAAGTTTTAGGGAAATGCAGGATATTGAGCTTTCTAAGGTTAGGGTGCAATTGAATCAAGGAAGATTTTGAAAGAAAGCAGATGGACAAAATAGTAAATAAATATGGGATTTAGGGATGAATTTTCACCATGCTATTAGGTTGCAGATGATCATTTATAGGCAACATGATTTGGGGGCAGCAAGATTGGCTTAAGACTATAGAATCCAGAAAGAAGTTTCTTTACCATTAAAACAATGTTGGATGCCAGGGAAAAGAAGTAAAACTTCAAATGAACATAAGATATGCTTAGACCATATGGTAGGAATTCATTCTCTATCATTTGATATTCACTCTCTTGAGACTTTCAACATGACCCAAATCTTGAACTTGAGGTATTGGCAAAATATCTAAAGACTACCCACCGTTCCCTCTCAATTCATTTTCCCTTTCCTACTTTTTTCCATTGTTCATAACTTAAGTGAAAGGTTGAATGCAGGAAAAAACATAAGGATGTTTGATTTAATGAGTAAAGTCAAGTGTATGAGCCAGTTATGACATGATGGTCTCACCTCAATTTATTGATTCTCTAGAATCCAAATTTTAATTACTAATAAAATGCATGATATATAAGTCTCCAGGAGCTGTTATTATGTAGCAGAAACCAATATTTCAAAAGTCATTTTTTTAGTCTTGACTAAAGATATCTGAATTATTTTTTAAGGTAACATAAAATGTGGCCTCCCATCTTAATCTTTTACAAGACTTAGGTACCTCTGACTGTTTTCCTAACTTGCTGCCAAAGTATATGGAGACCTGTTTGATACTTGGAAGACTTCTGCCTCTACTTTCCAGCAAAAGTTGTTACCTTCGTGTAGATGATCAGTAATACATATTCTTTTCAATGACATGGTATTCATGATATCATTTGTGGTATTCAATTATAATTCATGTTATTCATGAGGCTATTCCTTGGTGACAACAATGTCATTTTTGGTTTAAATTTCATGCTGATTATTTTAGAAAATGGGTAGCAATATCATCATGAATTTAACAAAATATATTTGTATTTGATAAGATTTGCTCAGTTTTTCAAGTTTTTTCATGTGTGTGTGTATACATATATGTTTATTAAAAGTAATATTTACTTTACAAGCTGTATAGCAAATGGAGCTCAGGGCAAATGAACTCATTCTCATGCACATGTTTCTAACCTACTTCTTTCTAATGATTAAGATAAATTAAAATAAAAACCAACAAGAACATGAAAAGATGCTAAGAATGATGTTAATGTTGTAATTTAAACCAATTTGGATTTTCTAATGACCTTCCATCTCTCCTAGTTTTTAACAGTATGAAAGATCAAAATCATTAATATCAGAGAATGATATTCTTGGTGGTTGGAATAAACCTTAAACTTTTATTCTAAATGTTTTTTTTAAAGTTGAGGTGGGGAAGAATGACTCTTTCTAATTCTTAGAAAGGTCCAAGGTTGAATCTTAGCTAAGTTGTCCTCCTTACATCCCCCTTATGATCAAGGAAGTTGACTCTGTTGTTCTACCTACTCCAATTCTAGAATTTTTTTACTGGCACTTTAATAAGCTCATAAGGTGTGTGTGTGGTACAGAAAGTAAGTAGACATTAAAGGGGCTTGGAGGGAATACATCAGTGCCATTGCTGACTTTGATTCTTTTTTCCACACATATTGAATAATTTTCAACTTTGATTGACCTTGATTTATTAGAATCACCAACCTAGCCAATAAATTACTAAGAAAATTCAGACATATTTTCTGATCAATTCTCAGATAAATTTCCCAAGGAGGATGAGATTTATTATGCTATGTAAATGCTATGCCAGTGAGTTTTAAATATAGAAAGTGAGTTGTCTTTGCCATTCAGAATGTACCTCAATAGGCCCAGTACCACATAGAATCCTGATATAGTCTCATGGTTCCATATTTTTTTTTTTGTTATTTTGTGTAGGTGTGTGGAGGGAGGAATTTTAGGATTCCAGAGTCTGTGATATCCCTTGTATTATCATTAGAAGAGAAGTTAGCTCATTCTATAATGCTTTAGGCTATTTTAATCTTTTAGACTTCCAAAAATTTTTTCTGGCATTCTTTTGGATTAGTTGATCTTCAAATACAAATAATCCATCAGAATAGACATTATAGGAAGGATCATTATTGTACAACCAAATAATAAACATTCTCTTAGAAAAATTAGGTTTCCTTGGTTCAAATCTCAGTGAAGTGTCAATTGCCTTTAATATTTTCTTTGATAAATCATGCCTTAAAGAAAACTTTAAAGTAATTTTTTTCACTTTACTGCTGGCTATCTACCCCAATAGAAACTGTCATAGAAATTAGAATTACAGTGTTTTAGGAACTTGGTCAACCCAAGATAATATTGTACATTATAGCCTAGAGAAGAAAAAAATGTATCTCTTCTTTAAAATTTGGCTCCTTCATGATGACCACCTTCCCATGACCATTTAAAGAGTATTACTAAGTACTATTAAGTGTACCTTGTTATTTATTTTAGTTTTTATAAAATAATTGAATTACCTAATAATAAGAAGTAGTTCAAAGAAGGAATGAATAGAAAATTAGAAACGTCCAAAATAAAAATGAAAACATTAGTGAATAAGCTTCAATTCTTAATGTTATCATCTCAACATTGAAAAATCTACAAATATCGATTTACTTAAAGAAGGAATACCATAGTTACTATTTTATTTATTTGACTTTATACTAGAGACTTAGCCAACAAATTGCTTTTATATTTCTCACTGATGCTTTGAGCCACTTATTTAATATGAAACTCTCTCTTTTTAGTGCAGATGAACTGTTGAAGTCTAAGAGAGCTATTGCAAATCGTGAATTATATATATATATTATATCTATCTACATATATTTAGATATAGATATAGATTATATATTTGATTATATAACCAACTTATCTATGAGTGGTTGATTGACTAAACAGATATTTTCAAGAATAATGCTTCATATTTTTAGTCATTTGAAGCTCAATTTTTAGGGGTATACTTCTCTAAATTTATACTCTTGTTCTGTTTTAATCAAAGATAACATCCAGGAGTGTTAACAACAGAGTCAGGTATAGAGGAAAAAGATGCTCCAAAAAGCATTTGGTTTCAACCTCATACTTATTAGATGTTTCATGCTTGGAAAAGGAATTTCTAATAGGCTCCATGAATGAATGATTGTTTGTGAAGGACTTCTCAGGAGGAAGGATGTTTGACCAGTACCTGTGAAATGAACTGAAAATATATTTCAGTATATTTCATCTTGGGAAGTTCTTTACATTCTCAAACCTCTTTTATGTAAGGAACACATTAATGGCCCTTTGAATATAGATATAGCAACTTCAGGATATTATAAATATTTAGCAAGAGGGGGTAGAACCCTCTTTTGAAACTTGTAGAATTATTTCTCATAATAAAAAGTGCATAGCCATCAGATTCAAAATTCTCTTTTCCTAACATAAACTGGTGAGACAAATTTTAAATAATTATTTAAATAATAAAATTTAAATAACGAATTTTAAATTCTAAAGAAGTATGTGGTCTCATTTTTCTTAATTTTTCAGGAAAAATGCTGGGGGGGAAAAGATGATATAAATGACTTATATGACTATAGGTCTCTGATTAACTTCTGATTTATCAACTGATTTGCCCAACGATAAATCTGATTAGCTTATAGGTAAGAGAAAGTTTTGAGTCTTAAGCACGTTAACAGGCTAGGAGGAGAAAGGTCCTGGAAGAATGGGCATATGTTAAAATGCTGTCCATTTTCTTTCTAAGTTTTATTCCCCAAGAAGGACTGAGGACTGCCTAGTGAAGAACAACCTGATTTCAAGTTTTTCATCCAGGACCTATTAGAATGCTAATCATAGGACAGAGTGACTTCAACCCCACCTCTTATTAACGATAAATTGATATCTATCTTTTAAAACTTCATAAAAACAACCCCAAACCTAGGATGTTTTTGAATGATATATTGACTTTTCAGATTGTTCTTTAAGCTGTTTTTTAAACTTTAAAGGCAACACTGATAATGAACGCTTCCAAATGGTAAAACAGAAAATCCCCTTCAAATATAACCGGCCTGTAGAAGAGTGGCTGCAGGAAAAAGGTAACCATCATTAAAACTTTCATTTTAAAATCATTTGATTCTAAACCCTCATTTTTAAAGCCTGCAAATAAATGTTCCTTAAATGATAATCGCCTGCTGCATAAATGACTGTCTTAATTTTCATTATAATTTGTGTCAGCTTCCACCTGCCATATGTTGATAAATCATGCTATAATACATTGCCATTAAAATTCAGTTAAAGGGACTAAGTCTAAGATCACTCTCATTGTAACAACCACAAACAGGAAATTCCAGGAACTTTTAAAAAAGAAATGTATTATGGCAATTTAACCACTGCATGACATTCTTTTTAATTTGTTTTAAATGATCTCACCACAGCGTTCTAAAAGTTTCAAAACTACCTGTTAAACTTGTATCTCGTAGAGGCTGTTTTGACTTTCCTCTCTTTTAAGTGTGGTTTAAAATGTTATAGCTTGAATTTGTTTATAAAATGATTGTAACATAATTAAACTGATTAAAACAAATGTTATAAGGACAACATTTTTTAAACATTTGTTTTTAAATGATAATGAGAGGGAGATAGCTGGAGTTTGCCTTTAAATGCAAACTTTGAGTAGCAAAAGTTCAGGTATGTCTGCAGGTTAATTGGGTCTTAGTTGCTAACCATAAAGTAGAAGAAATGACACTTTTGAAAGTAGGAAGTGTAGGATGCATTCTGATATCTTATATATAAGACCATGGTGCAAGTTGCTAAAACAGAATAGAAAAGGAACGAGAAACAAGAAAGGGAAATAACATGCCCTGAATTTTGAGGGGGGAGAGAGAGAAGAATAAAAATTATATTCTAACAAAAGAGGGCAGCAGTTGAAACTGATCTTAGTATATGCTGTATTTCATGAAAGACCTGCTAGAAGGTTAGCTATGACCTTTCTAAGAAAAACATTTTCCATTCAAAATGTCCAGGATAAATATACATAAATCATATTTTTAGACCACAAAGATATCTCTTTGAATTTTGGGAGTTTCATATAAGAGACAACAAGCAAATTATGAATTATTCTACTGTGTGTTTGTGCATGGACAGAGGCATACAAATACCTATAACTTCATTAGCATTTGAGAGCTCTAGGTTGGCTAGAAGTTTAATAGGATCAACTAATACTGAAAATAGGCCTTACTGAGACTCATCTGTTTGCCCTGTTTTTAACACATGTGGTCTAATTAAAAAGCATTAAGGATAACTTTAAAAAGCAAATAACTTTTTCAGTAAATACAAGTTTATAAAGTCCTTTTAACATTAAAGACAGTGATTGCCTCACTTATTTAAGTGCCTCACTTTAAAAGAAAAAAAAATAGATGCATGTCTGAGTCTCATGTGCCTGAGAAAACTTTTTGTTCTTTGCTATTTTATTTTGGTAATCTTTTGTTTCACTCCATTGCCTCTTGAAATCTGAGTTTAATAGCATGCCAGGCATTTTCATTTCTCTAAACATTATGAAGTCATGATTTGGCCTGTAGTTCTTTTGATGATAGTAGTATTTTGTCAGTAGACCATCACAGATAATTATTAGAGGGTTAAAATGCAAAGAGAATAAGAAGAGAGTGCCATGAAGTAGTTATTGAGTTTGTATGAGTTAATAAATGCATAAGTAACTTTAAAAATGTATGCAGGCTGCAGTTTTCTTGTATAATGATATTATGCAATATAAATGCATTTTTGACTTTGTGAAAAAGTAGTAAATGTTTATCCATTCTCTTCATTCCTTTACCTTTTCCCTACCCACCTACCCCTACTCTTTTCAGGAACCATTTTAGAAACATTCCAAACAATCTTGAGAAGACATTAAGAAGGAGAGGGAAAAGATAGATTGGTGACTAAATAAAAGCTTAGCATGGGTCTTAAGAGTAAGTTCTATAATAGGGAACTGGATTGGTTCAAGGATTCCACAGTTTGTTTTCTTACTAGGGTCTACTATTGACTGACTTCCTAACCTTAAACAATCCATTTACTCCTTTATAGCTCAGATTTCCCATTTGAGAGGAGGAAAAATAATACAACTTATTTCCCAAGGTTGTTCCGAGGTTTAATTAATTAGTTTTTGTTCAACACTTATTGTAGCTGTACAAGGATTTAATTTAACATGTGAACTTGATGGTCAAATGAGGTAAGAATAATTTCTAAAGTGACAAGACTTGGGGGAAGGGGTAGGAGGATTGGCATCTGAAAGAAACCAAAAGAAGTTCTATATAAATCTGAATTAGTAGTAGAGCCTGACTGATTGAAAAAAATATGATTCAGCAAAGTTAAAAAATAAATAGGCCAGGGACTGAATATTGTCTTCTTAAATTTCTATTAATGGATTATTTAAAAAAAAAACATTTCCCTTGTAGACATGGATGAAAAGAACTATAGTTGAGTCTAAGACATAAGACTAAACATGTTTAGCTTTATATTTAAATCTTAGCAAATGGAAGAACTGCCAGGCCTTTTCTTCTTTTTTCTATTTTTTTTGTTTTTTTTGCAAGACAATGGGGGTTAAGTGACTTGGCCAAGATCACACAGCTAGGTAATTATTGCCTGAGGCTAGGTAATTAATGTCTGAGACATTATTGTCTGAGGTCTTCCTGACTCTAGGGCCAGTGTTCTATCCACTGTGTCCCCTAGCTGCACCCAAGACAGATGTTTTCTAACCAACCCATTCTGTGGATTTAGACAGTGGAGTGGTAAATATGACTTGGAGAATTATGACCAAAATTTCTACCTCTCAAAGAATACCACTCTACCAAAATTTCTACTACTCTGCACCATACAAGGCTATCTTCTCACACTTGGGACAGAAATTTGGAAGTGTGTTGGGTACAAGGAGGAAGGGGGAAGAAGGAGTTCAAGGACAGGGTAGGCCTCACATGAGGAGGGAGATAGAATAGAAACTACCCCATGAAATGATGGAGGAATAGAAAAGTGGAAATATCAGATAGCCCACTATAGTTGTTTTTCCTCCCTCTATATTGAAGCCATATCTAAATTCAATGCTCTGCTTGCCTACAAGTTGTCAAGTTTACTTCTAGGTAATCACTGGAAACTAGAGTATGGAAAAGGAAAATTACTATTTTTGAGCTTCTGTAGTTCAGACTTAATTACAATATATTACAATAAACATTTATCAAGTGCCTACCATGTGCCATGCTGGTAAAACAGTTCTCATGAATTTTTTTTCATTTGTAAGATCTAAGAGAATCAGAAATGAGAAACAGAAAAATAGGATGAGACATTTATGACAGGATGAGAAATAAGAATTATTCAATGATAGTATTGTTATAATCATCACTAATAATAAGCATTAATTATACACATTATCAGTATTTTAAATTTGTAGAGATTAGAGAAATAAGTAATTCATTTCAAGAGATTTAAAGATTTGTAAGGTAATATTCTTGGTACTCTAAATCTCTTAAGCTATCTTTCAGTGTCGGAAGCTTCCTCTTGTGTAGGAACTCAGATTTAAAAGCATGATAATCCATTCATTTTTTCCCTCTACCTGACCCTCTTTTATCCTAAAAGCACTTCCCTTTTTTGCCAATGTATCTTTGATAACATTAATCTTCAATGTGAGTAAATTATGCCCACACATCCTTACTTTTAGACTGCAATTCAAAATGACTTTTTCAAACTTGAATTTTGCTAGAACAGGATCAACTGGTTACAATTTATGTTATAGGGATAAGGAAAATTTTTTATTAGATTAATAAACTTATAATTTCATAAAGAATTTCATTGAATATAAATGAACAGTGGAAGATCCAAGTTTCAATCTGTTAACCAGGAGTATTCTGTATCAAGGTTTGATCCCTTGAGAGAAGTTAATATTTTGTGGAGGAAAAAGAGAAAGATCTAAGAAACAGAAATAGATTCATATGCATAGGTCACTGGTTAGTCCTCTACAAATCTTTTAGATTTGTTTTGATAACATCTTTGATCTCTGTCCAGTTCTGCTATTGCTAAGGTCACTATGTTCCTATATTTCTATAGAGAAGGAAATTTTTTCCTTGTACCTAAATGCTTTAACCAGTTCCATCTACTACAATGTCTTAGATCTCAAGATATGGTACTTATTTATCAATTTTTGACTTATATTGACTTAATAATCTCATAGATAAGGAAATCTGGTAGATTTCTCCTGAATCCTATTTGAAAAGATATTTCCCATTCTGTGCCTGTTCCATTTTTCCAGGTCTATTGGCTTGACTGGGATGTAACAATACTCCTAAGTGTATCCACAGCTAAGTGAAGCAGTGGATAGAGCACCAACCCTGGAGTCAAAAGTACCTGAGTTCAAATTCGACCTCAGACACTTAATATACCTAGCTGTATGGCCTTAGGCAAGCCACTTAACTCCATTGCCTTGAAAAACCTTAAAAAATGTGTTCAAACAGAGCTAATTTACACACTGGTCAAGGCTAAACACATCAGGGTAGACCTGTTTGCTGCCAATAACATAATAAACCTTTCATTGTAGGATAGAGAGTAATAGAAAATTGATTCTAAGTGCTAGAATTGAAAAACAGTCAGTTGAATTGCTTCATGAAATGGATAAATGAACTATTGTCTAATAACTTACTGATGTGGGCAAAAAAAATTGTAATTGAGAATGCTTGACCCCATTTTCAATTTGTTTTACTTTCATATTTGGAAATGCAGAAGGAAGACAATCTGGTGCAATAACAATAGAAAATAACTTTAGTATACTGTCATCTAATATATTTCATTTAGCTTTGAGAGCAGGGACAGGATAGTGTCTTGCAGAGAATTAGTCTCATAGACAGAAAGATCTTATTTCAAGACTTGCCACTGGCACATACTGGCTAGGTAACCTTGAGCAAGCCACTGAAAATTTGTGTTCCCGTGTTCTTAGAATACAAATTGTAGATATTGCCATGTTTCTTTGATAGAAGTTCCTGACTGAGGAACTCCCTCTTCTGTTGAATTCACATGTCTGATTAAGAAAAAAAAATGCTCTGAGAACTATTTAAGTCTTATTATTACAGAGAAGACATGGCGTATGACAGATGATATTCATTAGCATTTTAAGGTAGGGTTGATAGGGATGAGATGATCGAGATGATTATGAGATGACTCTTCTCAACCCCATGTTGTCAGGTACTCATCTTGGGAATCATATTTGTATTGAGAAATAAATACTAAAAATAATCATGAGGAAATCCCCCAGAATCCTTTACCTCTCTCCAGTCCACCTGCTTTATTTGCCTGACACTTTCATTCATTGCTTTAATTAACATCATCTGTTTTTAAGGTCCTGGTTAGAGTTGAGCTGTAAGTGAATTTACCACCCTTATTTTTGTGTGAACACAGATCATGTTTTATTATTTCTATCTTTTAGAGCACAATAAAGCAGAAATTTCAATAATTTTCTAATAGGAAAAATGGTATGATGTGTGGTTAGCTGTATGGTGAATCCTGTAGGGGAATGCAAATAAATAACATTTTTATTGATCAGCTAACCCTATGCTGACTTTACATGAATTTGAATCTGCTGAAATAAACACAGATTCTAAAGTTAACAAGCTCTATATTTTTTTCAATTTGAGCTTTAGTTTCAACACTCTTTGAGTGTTCATTAATCATATGTAGCTATAGTTCTATAAAATACTTCATAGAAATTTCTGATTATTCTTTGGTTTTTAACCTAATTTTTGGAATTTCTTAGGTCAATTATGAATATTTACTAAGGAAGAATATATGTCATCTTGACCAGATACCAAGATTTCTTTTCCTTAAATGGAAATTGTAGAAAATATTTATTATCCCAGTGGATTCAGATTCTTAGCTAGTCAGCAAAAAGCAATATGTACCTTGGCAGTGTCTTCAGAACAGTAGTTTGTTTGCCTTACCAAATTTCTGTGATCCAGTTTTCTCCCTTTCCCCCTCCCAATTCCTCTAGGAAGTCTTTTTTTTTTTGACCTTCAGTCCATTTTGATCAGGTAAGGTAAAGAGGAAAGAAATATATGGAAATAATCCTGTTTCCTCCACCCAACTCCACTAGGCCGGCAGCTAACCATCTTCAACACTCAGGCGCAAATAGCCATTGGAGGAAAAGACAAAGGACGTCTCTTCCAAGGTCAACTCTCTGGGCTCTATTATGATGGCTTAAAAGTTCTGAACATGGCAGCTGAGAACAACCCTAATATTAAAATTAATGGTAGCGTCAGGCTCGTGGGAGAAGTACCATCTCTTTTGGGGACAACACCTACAACTTCCATGCCACCGGAAATGTCTACAACTGTCATGGAGACCACCACTACAATGGCAACTACCACTACTCGGAAGAATCGCTCTACGGCAAGCATTCAGGTAAAGCATATTCCTTTCTAAACCTCATGTCAGCTTGTATTTGTTGTGACTTGGAGCATATGGGTATTCTGGTCAATGGAACTCTGCAGAGTGGTGACTCTGCATATAGTGTTTGTGGGAAATTTGTCTCTAAGTTTCTCATATTAATAAGCCCCAGCAGTGGAAAAAGAGACAACCATCATGAAGAGAGTTATAAAAGTCTTATGATGCACATGGGTTAGTATTACAATCATGTTTTTCGGTGTAGCAGTAGTACTGTTATTCAAAATGATCAATGGACTGTGCTTTCAGCATGAAATGCACCCTCATCTAACTATTTTTGCAAATCACAAAAAAGGAAAAAGATGATCAGGGAAATCTATTATATTTTAACTTAATTTTTTTTTTTTAGTTTTTGCAAAGACAGTGGGGTTAAGTGACTTGCCCAAGGTTACACAGCTAGGTTATTATAATGTGTCAGAGACTGGATTTGAATTCAGGTCCTCCTGACTCCAGGACTGGTGCTCTATCCAGTGTGCCACCTAGCTGCCCCAGGGGAATCTATTATCATCTGGAATGTAGATCTTGATTCAGTCCAGTTCACATCTTCAACAGGACTTTTTTAGAAATATGAATGTCTTATATTTGAGAGAATGGATACTGTTAAATTAAGGTCAATTTGTGCTAAAGGCAAAACTAATCTGTGAGGAATATAATTTTTACTGTTACTATTCACTTGGGATTAAATCACTCCTCCCTCTTTTGTCCACTGGGTTTCCTTTACTTTGACAATACTTCAGTTACATATGAGCAGCAAATTAGAAAGTCTTGTGTTTAACTAGGCTAAGTGTTCTTGGCATGGTCATTGCATTTTTCCTTAATTTATCTGAAAATAATTATGCTTAAGGTTAATTTTTAAAACTCAGCTGGTTCCCTTAGGATTTCATAAATCTCATCAGTTGGGGGTAGGAGGTTAATAGACTTATTAGCCTTCAATACATTGGCATAAAATAAAAAGTTTCATCCACTGAGAAAATTGCCCCCAGTAGTTAATGTTTGTAAAAAGTACAATATTTCAGTGCTTCTCTGGAGAGAGACCCAGCTGAGTCTGATCTTTGGCATCATCTTTTCATTAAATTTGGTAGACATGGTGAACCCAAAATGAGTCACCAGTTAAACAGCTGATGATTTTGTTTCTTGTTGTATGTGACCAATGCAGAAATGATTTCTCTCCCTTCTCTGTTGTTTGAAAGACACAAAGATTCTAGAAAAGTCCTTGTAAAAGGAACAATTTCAATATGGACTACAGGTGTTAGCACACAAGATTTAAATGATTAGGAAAGACCACTAAGATAAGAACTTTCTTGGTCACATGTACTGACATGTGTGTGCATACTTTCATGCCTTCTCTCACAAATAGTTTCTTTTCTACTGATATTAAAGCAATAATTCCTGACACTTCAAATTTTCCACTGAAAGGAAGATAAAAGACAATATGTATTTCTATTATGACTCATTGTAGCTTGAGAAAAGTCTTGTTTATTGTTGGTAGAAGAATGTTCTTTTGGCACAAGTCTTGGCAAAGTTGTTTTATTTCTGTCAGAATACATTATTTTAGATGTATGTGAAGCAAAGGAACAAATGATGGCTAATCTCACAGTCCCTTCAATGGCCAAATACCCACTAGCTTCAATAAAACTTACTATAGTAGTCAAGAATTAAACAGAATCCTAGGTATGCCCATCAGAGGGCAAATGGATACCTACTAAATGGTTCCCCCAAATATGTCTGAGGAAGGAAAATGCTGAAAAATACTAAAGTACTATTCCTAAACCTTGTCAATGACTCCATATCAATGGTTCTTAACCAGGCATCTGTGAATTTGTTTTAAATAAATATTTTGATAACTGTATTTGAGTATAATTAGTTTCTCTAGGAATTCAATGTATTTATTTTATGCATTCAAAAACATTATTCTGAGTTCATAGACTTCACCAGACAGCCAAAAGAATTCTTGAATCCTCCACCTGCAAGTAAAAAAAAAAAAAGTTAGGAACTCCTGATCTAAATATGTCAAGACTTCAGGAATGTGTGTTTTAATTGATGTGATATCTGATATATTGTAATCTTTCTGCATTTCTATAGATGACATTCATCCAGAACTGTAGGCAAAAATTCTCATCTTCTGATGTTGTACCTTCTATTAATGAGCATCTATCTAGAATTCACTTATCTAATTTAATCTCTAATTGACTGAGTCATGGTCCTTTGTCCCAGTCTGTTCTCAAAGCTTTTCCAAGTTGGTGGGACTTTCCAAGAGACAGTGATCCATTGTTATGGTCAAAAATTCAGGATCACTTCCATGCCATGATGAGGTGTTGAAGGAGTAGGGTTTCTATTTCAAAGTGATTCAAGTATAACACAAATCAATCGTGTTAGCAAAAGCATGACAAAGGAAGCTAAAGGGACCTTCAAAGTGATCATTTCGACTCCACTCATTTTACAGATAAAGACACCAAGTCACATAGAAGTCATATCCTTTGCTCAAGGTAACAAGTAAGCAGAGTCAGAATTTGAACTGAGTTTCTCTGACTTCCAATCTAAAATTATTTCCACTAAACTGTACTACTTCTCTAAATACACAATGGGAAGAAGCCTTTTATGGGAGTATTTTTTCTGGCATGTTTTCATCCCTTCTTATCACAATAATAATCACCTTATATCTATATACAATTTTTCTCACTTTTATCAAAAATATTAAATTGAATTAATGCACTGTTAAGATTTTCTGTCTTTAAGAATATATAAATACATGTTCACATTAGCTGTTGAATACACAAAAGCATGAGAGAACAAAATAATTATCTATTTAAAAACCAGGCAATCAATTATCAAGCATTATTGTGTCTATTGCTATGCTAGATGCTATAGTCAAAAGGTTAGTTCCAAAACCCTATCAAAATTATAATTAATAGTAATAATAATAGCTATCATTTACGTTTAACATTTTAGGTTTTACAAAGTGTTTTAAAAATATCTAATTTGATCATCACAACAATCTGGTAAGGTAGGTGCTATTGTTATCTCCATTTTCAAATGAGTAAATTGAAGCAGACAGTTTGTTTAACTATTGACCATAATCACATAGCTAGTAACTATCTGAGAATGGATTTGAACTCTGTTTTCCCTAACTTTAGTTCCATTGTTCTATCATCTATTCTACTCCAAAGAAGTTAGGTAGTAAAGGCACTAGAGTCCCTAAAATATTTTCATTGAATTTAGAATGCCTTAAAAGAAGCATAATATCTATTTGGAAGATGATTATCTAATTGTATTTTACCTTAGCTAGAAGATATGACCAATTATTCTAGAAGATATGACCAATTATTACAGGCATTATTATTGTAAGAAGGTTATTGACAAATTAAATACTTCCATGGACAATAGCCAGGATTAAGACATGGAGCCCATGACTTAACATGGGCGAATTTATTGAAAGAACTGGAGATATAAAATAAACGAAGGAAAGGGGATAAGCAATCTTTAATGTAATGCAAAGAAGCATTACATCTGATTGACCCCAGAGGATAAAATAGGAGCAGTGCGTTGAACTTGCAGAGAGAAAAATTTTGGTTTGATTTGCTGAAGGAATTTTCTTGTTAGAAAGTTTTCTAATTGTTATTAGAGTTGACCAAAAATGAAATGGGCTGCGTTTGGTAAGATAGCAAGTTCCTCATCACTATCAATTTTCAATTAAAAACCAGGTGATTACTTCCTTCTTGGAAGAATTCAAGAATTTCACAAAAGAAGCTTGCTTTACATGGGAATCATGCTCACATGATTTTTCTTCTTTCAATGCACAGGGAAATCCACTGAAGCAATTATAATCATAAGAAGCACATTATTTTCCAGGAAAGAAGTCTCCTCTGTCATTCTCACTTTCCCTCCTTCCAATACAATTAATAACTATGATAATTTTTTGTCTTAAATTGTGATTTCATCAGTGAATGGAACTCCCAATGTGAATTGGCAACTCAAATGTACTTAATGATCTTACTGTAGAGTTCTTTTGGCTTGCTTGGAGTTATTTGACCACGAACAAAAAAAGAATATATGTCAGAGGCAGGACTTGAAAAAAAAGTCTTCCAGGGCAACTAGGTGGTGAAGTTGATAGAGCACCAGCCCTGGAGTTGGGAGGTCCTGAGTTCAAATACAGCCTCAAACACTAATAATTACCAAGCTATGAGACCTTGGGCAAGTTACTTAATCCCATTGCCTTGCAAAAAGCAAAAGGAAAAAAAAAAGGAAAAAGGTCTTCCTCAGTCCAAGGCTCTGTACTGTATTTCTATCCACTAAGATTCCCTTTTCCTTTAAAGCAGGGATGAGGAATGTCCAGTCTGCTGGCCATATAAAACTCTTGAAATCATTTGGTCTGGTGCAACACTCAAAATTAAATAAATCTAGAAGCCTTTTAGGACTGAATTAATTACACATCTGCTCAAAAATCGCAGGCTAATTTTTAAGCTTTCGCCCTTGGCAGAGAAATGGTTCCCCATTCTTGCTTTAAAGGAAAACCAGGTAACCAAGAAATGTTTAGTTGTTTTTCAGTCATTTTTCAGTCATTTTTTCTGATTCCATTCGGGATATTCTTTTTTTTAATTTCTTTTTTTAAGAAAGATTTTATTTATTTTGAGTTTTACAATTTTTCCTCCATTCTTGCTTCCCTCCCCCCACCCCTAACAGAAGACATTCTGTTAATCTTTACATTGGTTCCATGTTATGCATTAATCTCAATTGAATGTGATGACACAAATAATATCCTTAAGAAAGAAAAATAAAGTATGAGATAGTAAAATCACATAATAAGATAATTTTTTTTGTAATTTGAAGGTAATAGTCTTTGGTCTTTGTTCAAAGTCCATAATTCTTTCTCTGAATACAGATGGTAGTCTCCTTTGAAGATAGCCCAAAATTGTTCCTGATTGTGGCACTGATGGAATGAGCAAGTCCATCAAGGTTGATCATCACCCCCATGTTGCTGTTAGGGTGTACAATGTTTTTCTGGTTCTACTCATCTAGTTCAGCATTGGTTCCTGCAAATCCTTCCAGGCTTCCCTGAATTCCCATCCCTCCTGGTTTCTAATAGAACAATAGTGTTCTTTTGCTACATATACCACAGTTTCTTTTTTCTTTTTTTGTTTTTTTAGGTTTTTGCAAGGCAAATGGGGTTAAGTGGCTTGCCCAAGGCCACACAACTAGGTAATTATTAAGTGTCTGAATCGTATTTGAACTCAGGTACACCTGACTTCAGGGCCTGTGCTCTATCCACTGTGAAACCTAGCTGCCCCATACCACAGTTTCTTAAGCCATTCTCCAATTGAAGGACATTCACTTAATTTCCAGTTTTTTGCCACCACAAACAAGACTGCTATAAATATTTTTGTACATGTGATGTTTTTACACTTTTTCATCATCTCTTCAGGGTATAGACCCAGTAGTGGTATTGCTGGATCAAAAAGGGTATGCACAGTTTTGTTGTCCTTTGGGCATAATCATTTGGGATATTCTTGGCATAGATACTGGAGTAGTTTATCATTTCCTTCTCCTGCTCATGTTTCAGATGAGAAAAATTGAGACAAACAGGGATAAATGGCTTGCCCAGGGTCACCCAGTTAGTAAGTGTTTGAGACTGGTTTTGAACTCAGAAAATAAAGAAATGAGGCTTCAATATAATTGGTAGTATAGAAACCCTAGTGAGAAAACTGTACTTTCTTTGCTTTTATGTGCTGCCTATAGGCAGCCTCAGAGTTGGAGAAAAGCTGAATTTATCATTAGTACTTTTGGAAGCAGTTGAAGTCTTCCTGCTAGTATAGCTTAATTGCTCTGTCTTTCTGATTGTGCTAACACTGGAATCCTCAGAATGGATGATTTGAGCTTTCACTCTCTAGATGATAACATCTGATAGGAATTACCATCTCAGGGATCCCCTAGGCATCCTAGTACCACCCTCATAGTCACTGAATCATCCTTTGGATTGAGGCAAGAAAACTCCACTGGCATTCACTCATAATCTTGAGTTTTTATGTAATTAGGAGATGGCAAGAATGAAAGGCAGGAGCTTTATCAATACTATAATGGAATTCTACAGTTAGCTTTTTAAAAATGCCACAAGATGAGAGGAAAAAGACTGAGAGAGAACTTGTTTCCATTTTAATTTATATTGTTACCTTGGGGTACTAGATTGACTTGTTAACAATTGTGTAATGGATCATTGTGTTCTGTCCATATCACCAATATTAACCATTTTTAAGCTTTAAATTCATTGATCATGTGTTCTGCCAATGTTCAGCAAAGTCACATTGACATTCATTCATGCTGCCCAGTACTAGAAAATTATAAGAAAACCACTCTATTCTGCTTGAGTTGGAATTATTCTAATTATCATTTTAAAAAGAAGGATTTTAGAAGACTTTGAGAACTTGTTTTCATCTTGCACTTACTGAATTTTACTTCTGAAAGTTTTAAGATGAACTTCTGTGTGCGTGTGTGTATGTGTGTGTGTCTATGTGCATGCATGTGTTTTACTGGCTTTATCATGTTAGCACCTAGAAAAATTTTCAGGGGAACAAGTTCCCTCAGTGTGGTGAAAGGACCAGGCTTAAAATGATTTCTCTTCGTTGAAAGGTTATGTATACAGATTCATCACCCAATCATAATTGATCATTTCTAGCTATGGTCATTAGACGAACTTTTCTTCTCAGCTGAAGTTTAGAGGAAAAAAATAGTTTAATTGAATCTGAATGATAAGACACTTTAGTTGTTCTGGGATAAAAAAAATCTCTAAATAAGAAATCAGGAGGAACAATGGAAAAGAAGTTTCTTTGGAAATTTTAATGGTTTATATGGTTAGTTCAGTTATGAATCTCAGAGAATTGAAATACAGTAATGCCAACCTAAAAAAATTTCAGGTTTAATTGGTAATATACAAATTATGGATGGAAAATTCATATAAGGATACAAGTAAATGTTTTTGCCCCTCACTGACAACCTTTATTCCTATACTCAGCCTTTCTGTGTTTCTTCAAATCTTATTTATTTGATGCAGTGGGGTTAGATGACTTGTCCAAGGTCACACAGCTAGGCAATTAAGTGTCTGAGTTCAGTTTTGAACTCAGGTCCTCCCGACTCCAGGGCTGGTGCTCTATCCACTACACCACTTAGCTGCCTCAACTACACCACCTAGCTGCCCCTACTCAGCCTTTTTGGAAGAAACAAACTGCACATTACCACAACCTGTGCAGACATAGATTTGGAAATTCTGTATTAGAACATAACTATATAATACATTAGTACTCTGTTCATATATTTTATATAAATTTATTTAGTATATCTATATCCATATCATCTATATCTATATCTATATCTATATCTATCTATATAATCTATATCTATCTATATATTTAGCCTAACTTTTGAATCCCTCTAATGTAAGGAAATATGTAGACTGACTCTTCCTATCCCCACTACCCCCTAAACTTACCTTACCATAAAATTATTAGGGTTCATGGGGTTTTACACTCAAATAAACGGTTTTACACATAAATCAAATGATTTTAAGGCTAATCAAGGTAACTTCAAACATTCCTGCCATAAGTTGATATGATTAGGAGTAACGTAAGTCTTAATAGTTTCTTTGGTGTGGCAGCTATAGAATTCATCATTCTAGCTATTTCTATGTGCATAGTCTCCTCTTCTAAAGCAAGGGATTCAACCTAATTATTCTACTTTACCTCTTCTTTAGTACACCTAATTTCCTCTTCTTTGTAGCCTCTTATATTTTAATCTGTGCTTGGGGATACAACAAATCTCCATCTCAAATGGGCTTCCTTGTGAATAGTTTAGTTAGAGAGGAGAGAAAAGGAAGCAATATTCCAAACTATTGTATAAATCCAGCATTACCTAGAATAGAATTAAAGGATCTCAGAGTAAGGAACTTTTAAAAATTATTTTTGTTATTTAGAATGACAAAAATCTATTCAATACTTATATAAGAAATATTTATAGTAAATGAACACAAAATCTTGCACTAGTTCCAAAAATATGGGTCTCATTTTGTACCTTGAGATCATCACCTGGCTGTTAGTTGAAGTCAGCATGTTTCATCTTCACATCTTTGGATTCTTGTTTGGGTTTTGCATTGGTCAGAGTTCTTAGTACTTTCAAAGTTGTTTACCTTTACAATATTGCTCTTAATTATAGAAATTTTTCTACTGGTTCTAATCATTTCATTCTGTGTTAGAACACAGATACAAAATAAAATTGTCCTCTATTCATGTATTTGATTTATTTATATTTTGAATGAATTTATTTATTTTTTTCTGTTTTATTTTTATTTAAGGCAACGGTGCTTAATGACTTGCCCAAAGTCACACAGATAGACAATTATTAAGTTTCTAAGGTTGGATTTTTAACTCAGGCCCTCCTGACTGCAGAGCCAGTGCTCTATCTACTATGACACCTAGCTGCCCCATATTTATATTTTAAACCTGGCTTTTGAATCATCTAATATAAGGGTCTATGCAGCTTGACTCTTCCTCTCCTCCTCAACCTGACTCTCACAAATATTTACCTCAACCATCCAGGCACATATAAATTTATCCCATAAAGTAGGATCTGACTTATTGAAGAAAAATGTCATATATATTCCCTAGATAAATTGATGTTTCAATGTATAGCTTGCTGGAACTGGAGTCAGGAAGGCCTGATTTCATATCCATCCTCAAACCCTTAGGGGTATAAAAATCTTTTTTCGTCTCAGTTTCCTCTTCTGAAATAAAGATACTACTAGAACCTGCCTTATAGAGTTGTAATGTCTAAAGGAGATAAATATGTAAAGAATATATAAATATAAAACAGTATGCAAAGATGAGTTATTTTCTCATTTTTACATATATGCATATATATAAAACATATAATGTATATTATAGTATATTATATATATATATATATATATTTAGAAAGCTTAGTAAGAAAATTGAACTTTCTATATAATATATATTATATATATGTAATTATAGTAAGGTGTTATGAGTTTAATAGATATAAAACATTTACTGATAGGTTAATACCATCAAGCAATATGCTTAGGGAACAATATAAGTGTTTATATTTTAACAATTCTTTTGATAAATAAGTTGGGATTCAGAATCATATAATCTCAGAGTTAGAGGATATTAGTTTACTCTTCTCACCCCTATGATAAGTTTTAATCTCCTCTATGATATCACAAAACTAACCTTTCTTCAGCACCATAGTGCTCAGTTGAGTTAGGCTTGAGTTAGTTTTGTTCCTAATTCCAGGAATGGACTTTCCCTCTGATCAGCCTACTTTTCAGATTCCTTATCTCTCTACCTGGCTTGGTTCAGATGTTCTCTGTTCCATGAAGCTTTGATTGAGTCCATCTGCCCACTGCTAGTACCTTCTCCCTTTCTCAAATATTTTCTCTTCTCATAGTGCTCGGCACCATAGTGGTTTATACTACAGAAACACACTAGTTGTACAGCAATACTTATCCCAAATTAATTAACTCCTCTTTGCCCCCTTGCCTCAAACCCACTGCCACCAACTCCATAGTATTTCACAGAGTTCCCATTGCTTGATTTCACCACTAGACAACAGAGCCTCCTGGGACAGTTTATTTTTAGGATCAGGGCTCAACTAATATTGATTAACAGCCTTACATAATGTGTGGCTCCAGGGCTAGTTTCTTTCCTGCCAAGCCTCATAACTGGGGAAGGCACTGAAGATTTGTCAGTCTAATTAGACTTTAGCTGCCAGTTGAGAAATATCTTCTGTCTCCTCCTCACCCTCACACAGGTACTTTCTTTTCCCCTCTCAGATAATAATTTTTGGGGGAAGGAAATTGGTCTCTAATTTACTCGTTGCCTGGTATGATTCTCCTGTGACATTTTCTTTCCCAGATTGCATAGCTCTAATGAAAAAAAGGAGTTTGATGGGTTTAGCTGCCCCTTTAAAGACAGCTATTTTGGTGGTACAAATCGGCTGGTGAAGAGAATAGAGTTTTGTTCCTTTTCATTCCTTTTTATCACACTGTAATTTTAATAGATGGGGAGAGGGATTGACAATTCCTGCTGCTGTCTCCTTATTGGTACTCCTTTCCCTGCTGCCCCAGCACCAAGATGTATGATTAAGTAACTATAAGATGGGGTACATACTCTGCTTTAATTGGGCTAAATCAATTTTCAGTCAGGATTATTACTAAAGAGATGATTAGCTTATTTGGACATCAGAACTTCCATAAAGGAATCTGGTTAGCTCTTTGTTAACTTGATATGGAACATAACAAAATGTATTTTTAATGTCAGACTAGCTTTCCCCACTCCCTGGGTTCATTTCTGAATCATCTGCCACCACCATTCTCAGAAGATTCAATAAAATTCAGCAAATATTTCTTAAGTGCCTCGATGCCAAAAGAAGGCACAAGTCTTGGTTCTGATTATCATACAATTTTAAATGTGAAGCTAAAAGACAACTTAGAGGCCATCAAGTCCAATCCCCTTATTTTATGGATGAGGAAACTGAGGAATAGGAAGGAAAAGCGAATTACCTAAACCCACAAATGCATCTAAGTGTCTCAAGCTGGATTAAACTCAAATCTTTCTGATCCCAAATCTAGTCCTCAATTCAGTATCCCACGCTGCTTCTCAATGATACAAAGACAAAAATTGAAATTGCCTCATCCTCGAGGAGCTTAACATACTGCTGTAGGAATATGCAGTGTGGAAATATAAGTAAAATATAAGGTGAAGTCAAGGCATTAATGCAGCAAAGCAGAGTAGATAAAATATTCTAGGTATATTTTAGAAGGGAAAGGATGCTAACAGCTAGCAGATGGACTCAAGCAAAGCTTCATGGAACAGAGAACATCTGAACTGAGCCAGGTAGAGAGATAAGGAATCTGAAAAGTGGGCTGATCAGAGGGAAAGTTTATTCCTGGAATTAGGAACAAGCCTAACTAAATACAGAGAGCTAGGAGATCATATGTCAGGTTTGAGAAATAGTTAGTAAACTAGTTTGACAAATATGTAAATAAAGTGTATGAAGCCCCACAAGTTTACCAGTAGGATTAAATGAATTACCCAAGATCTTGTTAGTAGTAAGAGTTTAGCTTAGAATGCAATCAAGTGTAACAATGGAGTCTTTAGACTGGCTCTGTTTCTGTGTGACATTGGGGAAATCAGTTAATCTTTCTGGAACCCACCTTCTTCTGTAACATGAGATATATAATCTCTAAGGTACTTTACAAATCTAGGAAACTATGAAGCAGATTCTTTGAGAAAAGAAACTGATGCATGTTTGTATTTATGAATGCTGTTGATTTGAATTTCATTCTCCATTATTTAAGAAGCATATTTTCAATATATATATATGTATATATATATATATTACTAAAAGATCAGATCAGCTCCAGTAATTTCTTTAAAGGCTTAGGTCTTATATATTTTTATATTATGTGGCACTTAAAAGATATACCCTAAATATTTGTTATAGTAATGAATATAATCAAACTGCAAAATTTTGTATTGTATATTTGTAGATACTGATTTTTAAATAATATCTCTTGTGCATCTGAAACATTTTTTTTGTTGTTTACTGTTGAGACTGATATAGAAGAGTAAAGTGATGTGCGATATAAATACAGAAGCTTAGATCAAAATAAGGAAAAATATTCTTTTTTCCCACTTCTAATCCTCACCCCATTCCCAGGGTAATATGTTACCAGTTGCTCTATGGAATACTTCTTGATGAAAGACAAGATGCCAAATGCCAGTTGAGAAATATAATAGAGTCAATGATTGCAGGTAAAACTAAAAGCAGATTCTTTGAGAAAAGAAACTGATGCATGTTTGTATTTATGAATTCTGTTGTCTGAATATTGGCTCACATTTTGTGAAAAATTGTCTCCTCTGTTTGCTATGTACACACCACAGGAAAACAACTGGGAGCAGCAGTCACCACCAACAAGCTTGCAAGACAGATCTTTTCATTTTGTCTTTTGACAGAGCTGTGTGAAGAGTGTGATGTACTTTCCTACCTTTGCTGTATGTTTGGGTGACTGTAAAAATCAGAATCATACTCAGGCTGTTATGACAGCAGTGCTTTTTTGAAACCTTCTAATTAATGTCTTGGCTTTTCTTCAGAAAGCTGGTACTGTTAACTAATAGAAAAGAGAAGGCTCTCCTCAGTTTCTTTCTCATCTCTGGAAAGGAAAGTTAGGGAAATGTGAGCTGTGTCTATGGTATTTAGCAGTCATTACTGATGATTAGAGAAAGTTAGCTGATAAGAACTTGATTGACTTGCATAGTTAATGTAAGCCTTTCTATTTCACAACTGTTTTGCATGTTCCAGTAGTAAATGAAAATCTGGGAATTTCAACAGCTCCTGTTTCTCCTTTGCTCTCCAGGTGTGCAATTTAGTGACATCCAAGTAGAGTTATTAGAAGTTGGCTTACTTTAAACATTTTGGGTAGATCAAGTGGGGGGTGCAGGGCAGGGGATGGTTATTAACTTAAAAAATACAGTCTATATGTTGTCTAATCTTCCAGGTGCAGCTCTGCAGATTCTGTAAGATTATTCTTTTGAAATTTCATTCTTATGAACCAGCAAGGAAGAACATACCAGACTTAATTTTTAACATGCAACAGCTTCATAAAAGTTAGAGAAACCCATGGACTCTTAGGATCATAGATTTAGAGCTTAAAGAGTTTTAGAAGGACACAAGGTACTTTTTATAGATGAGGAAACAAAGGCACAGCAAGTTTACTTCTCCAGAATCACATAGGTATCCACTATGCTGAGTTGCTTCTCTACCTAAAGAATCATATGTAGGGGGCGGCTAGGTGGTATAGTGGATAAAACCCCGGCATTGGAGTCAGGAGTACCTGGGTTCAAATCAGGTCTCAGACATTTAATAATTACCTAGCTGTGTGGCCTTGGGAAAGCCACTTAACCACATTTGCCTTGCAAAAACCTAAAAAAAAAAGAATCATATGTGCCACGAGGGTACATCATTCTTTGTATTTATGAGATGAGTCTTTGAAGTATCACTGAGTTCTATTTAAATATATTACACAATGAATATGAATACAGCAAGTCTTCTCATTATAAATATTTGACTAGAAAAAATGCCCCCACAAGCCTCTTCTCACCCTTTCCAAGACTTCACTTTACTGTTATCAAACCTAAAGAGGACATTTAGCAAATGGTGGTTGTCCTGGCTTCCCCCACTACTTGTCTCTCACTGGAACACCTACCCTCTAGATAGCACTGGAATGCTGCTACCACTCAAAGACTGGCAATCTCCCACCTTCATAACAATTTTTTTCCCCCAAATGACTTCCTTCCTTCCTTCCTTCCTTCCTTCCTTCCATTCTTCATTCTTTCCTTCTCTTTCCTTTTTTTGTCTTTTTTTTTCTCTTTGTCCTCTCTCTGTGTCTCAATCTCTTGTACCTTTCTCTTAGTAAAGGGAAGTGGGAAGGAGAAGAAAAAGAAGTAAGGTCAAAAATTTTAAATATAAATCCTTTAAAACCCATAATCTCTTAAGAAGATTTTTATCAGTTTCAGTTCATATTTAGCTCTCTCCTCCACCCCCCAAAATCGTCTATTTCTATTTTGTCACAGGAATGTTACTGTGTGGTGACTTCTCTGATATAATGTAAATATTCCCTCTTTTTCTAAATATCCTATTGGATTTATGTTCTATGATGAATGTGTCCATCCCCTAAGTTCCTTCTCTACTTCCCCTTTTTCTCCATATAAGGCTGCTTTTTCTTTTTTCTTACTTTATCTTATCCTTGCTTTCCAACTTTCAACTTTCTCTCATCCTTCAATTGTATCCACTATGGAAGAAGGGGTAAAGTGCCCATAAAAGTTTATAGCTCTTAAGAAAGAAACCAAAAATAATAATCATACTTCTCTCACACTCAATACTGCAAGTACAAATACAATCCTGATGTCCCTATTTATTACTTGGAGCACACTTTTGTTGGTCTTAGAAATAACCTTATGAGTGTTGGTTGGATTATTATTTCTAATGGTATATAGTTCTTCTCTAAAGTGGTTCTACTGAAATTTTGTGGACTGACCTGGAAAATTTAACCTCCTTTGATAACATTTTTACTATGGGAGAATGCTTTCTGAGATCCAAATAGCTGAATTTCAATTTAACTACCATCTATTAATTGCCTATGACGTTTAAGGCATCGTGACTAGGTCTAGGCATACAAAAATACCTTTGGAACATAGCTTTTCAAAGGTTTAGAAATGATTATTC